>NC_067121.1:30863245-31166276 GCF_021347895.1 Acanthochromis polyacanthus
CAGTTACAGACTCTCTTCCTACACTCAAGACAAACACAGAAGTCAAGTTAAAGGGGAACTTCATTTTTTTTCGCGCCAAAATACCGGTTTTGGCACGAGCTATCGCGCAATTTCAGAACGAGATTTGCTTTCTAGCGTCCTGAGATTTGGATACAGACCACAACAAATAGCGATCACCAAGTAATGTGGAGGTTTTCGTTCACTTCTCATCTCTAGTATGTTGTGGGACACTCGTTGAGACTATCTGAGCCGGTCAGTGTGGGAAAAAAAACACGTTAGGGAGGACTTTGATGTGGGGGGGGCCAGTTGCCCCATACTTTTCGCTAGCTGAGCTGCTAGCTGAGCTGCTAAGCTGCCTGCCTGGCTAAATACTGGAGCTATGTCGAAAATTCATTTCTCCATCACTCACATGTATGAAATGACATATGAAAACAGACCCCAGGTTGAAAAAAAAACGAAGTTCCCCTTTAAAGAAGAATTTGGCTCTTTTTATCCAAATTTTTTCTACAAACATTGTGATATTGTTATTCTGAATGATTTTATACAACATGTAATTGTATAATGAAGCCCTGTTTTGTACAAAATAACTTTAATCTAGTTATCAGAATGAAAATTTTGGCTATATCTTTTTTTTTATTACTATTGATCTGTTTTTGCATGACATCATTTGATAAAATGTTTAAATAAAATGACCAACACAGCCCAAGACAACCTCTTCAAGTCACTTATTTGGTCCCACCAGCAGGCCAGACATTCATAGACAATGAGTTTATAGAGCTATAAATCAGAAAACAAACTACAGCTAAAATCAGTATGCCTTACCTTGTCTACACCGGCACTGAGGATAAAGTTTCCTTTCTTATTCCACTTCAGTGCAAATATCGGGCCTTTATGCTGACCCAAAGTACTGGCAAGGTTACCTGAAAACACAATAACAAATGCAGCTCAGGAAGAGCTCAGAAACATAAGCTTACAAAGCTACGATGTTGTAAACGCCGAGAGTCTTACCGTCTTTTGTCCATATTCTAGCAAAGCCATCATATGAGCCTGTTGCTAGCAACGTACCCTCACTCTGAAAGAAAGAGATCGTCAGGTTCACTCAGTGGCATTAAATCTCTCCCAGTTCATAATCACGTCTTATTTCACAGATATATCCCTCTGTCTCTATTGAGGAGACACATTTTAAGTAGTTAATGACAGATAAAATATTAGGGCTCATTAGGGTGTTGTGCATTGACTTGTATTACTCAGAGAAAAAATAGTTAGCAGCTGAGTGGCATAAAAGGCCTTCATCCCTTGTGGGAGTGACTCACCCCCATATATATGGCTGGAAGGAATGCCTTTAGCAAATGCAGCGGTCACAGGCACGCACACACACACCAGTAGATTAGATTACTAAAAACTGCTCTCAGTGAAACACACACACACGGACACACAAACTCACATTCCAGTCTAGTGAGGTGACGTCTTTGTTGCTGGGTACGTCCTGGCCCCCTTCCCGTATGCAGTGCCTCAGAACCAGCTGGGTGGATCCGCCTGTGCTGTTCTCGCTCAGGTTCCAGATCCGGGCCGTCGAGTCCCCAGACCTGCCCGAGGCGAGACAACCTCACGTTAGGCGCCCGAACAGAGCTTCAGCTTCAAAAATCATTACTGAAAATATTACAAAACTGACCATCACTGCTCCTGAGTAGGGTTGGGGATTAAAGGCATTTTATTGAACCTGAACCCAAACCATCAAATCCAAAACCTTTTTAAATCCCTATCAAAACTTTTCACATCATCTGTTGAAGAAAAAGGAGAAAGACATTTTACAAGCACAAAACTCATTAACGTTTACGTGGCTCGTGTGGATATTTGCCCCCACATGCAGATCCTGATAAATCAGAGGGTTGTTCTAGATGTAATTACTCCAATTCTCCTTTTCTATCTCATCTGAAGAAGCGTGCCCATACTTAGGAGCAGGACTGCTGAATATACACCAAGTACCCAGCTGAACACTTACCTCCGTTGGACTATTTTCAGAACTGACACTAAATTGTTTAATTTAGGAGAAAGTCTAACATGATTTTAGAAAGATGACGAATTTCGTTTGGCAATGCAACATCATTTTCTCCAAGCATCGTGACCACACTGCGCTTATTTCTCACACTTGAATAATTTATTTCAGGAATCTCATTATTTTAATGTTTACTGCTGCATTTGGATTCAACAGAAACAAGCTGTGCATTTAGTTCAATTTTGCTTCTTTCCCCGCACTCCAAAATGTGGGGATCTCACTCGAGCCATGTTGACAAACACTGGAAAGGAGGAGTGGAGGATGTATGACATCATCTAAGCGGATAATTGATTCAATAAGGGGCTTTGTTTGACTTGGACATTTACAAATTGTTTAACCTTGGCCCTAATAATTAAATAAGAGCAGAGTGAAATGCCATGTTTGCGGTTAGGACCAATCAGCTAAGAGGTACACGGTGCACAGAACCCAACTCAGGCCATCTGCTGAAGCCAAAAAAAAAAGCCAATAAACACAGAGTGCAGACTGCTGATGGCAAAATGCACAGATTGCAGTGAACACCAGACATACTTGTTGTCAATTGATCCGTCAGTATGGGCGGGTTGAGTTATAGCTATTTAGTGAATTTGCTGCTCGGGTTCCAGCTGTTACTGGAATCTCTGGCACATTAGCAGCATAAGAGTAATATTCTGAGATACGCTTAACCAAAACGTCATCAACACTACACATTCATCTCTGATAACAATGACTCTGTTTGTTTGGTGACATAAAGGAGGAGTTATTTATTAAAACAAGGCTATTCTTTTAACAAACATAAAGTTACTTAAAACCAAATTTTGAGAGGTGTAATTACAGTTGGAAAAATTGGCTAGTTTGTTTATAATGAAAGGATAATTCCAATCGTACGATTGTTTCTTAATTTTGGATATAAAAAAAAAAATATGGACGTAAAATGTGGAATTGGCAATACTGTGCAAGAAAACTGCAACCACAAAACAGCCATACTATAATCCTACTGGGCATCTGTTCACCTTAGGAATGGGCATTGTTAAGATTTCAACAGCTCTTACTAATTATTGATGTACCATTTTAACAGTACTGTTGTTGTTTCTTTTTGCTATTTCTAACAAAATACATCAAAAACAGAATTGATGCTTCATTTTCCATCGCTGCAGTTTCTGGGCCACTCGTTGTTTTTGAGTAGAAAATTGAATGCAGGACTTTTTTAGGGATAAAGTTTCGAGTACTTCTTCTGCCACTGCCAAAATTGGCATTCAGAAAGAGGAAAAATAAAGCAAAAAACAGAGCTTGGTTGCAGCCACCTAATCACTAAATCCGTGCTGCATTGAGCACTCTCAGATGATGCTCCGAACATTTTAGGTTCAATTTAACACACCTATAATGGCTATATGGTAACTTTTAAATATTAGCCCATGTTCATACAAATGATTGTTTGCATATATAAGACAGTCGGGGCTCGAGAGATTAAAGTGCAAGCCATGCAGTCCAAAATTGCGCAATTGTGCGAGATGTTTCCGCTATTACATGCAAAAGACTTGTTGGCAAGACTTTAACATCAGTTCTAGTAAAGTGTAACTACACTTTTGAATGTTTACTTCTTTCTACCATTGTCACAAAGAGCAACGTTTCTCTGTGCATGTGTGACAGAGACAGTAGGATCTGCCCTTCACACAGGCTCACAGAGAGAGAGACCTTCTGGATAGAGATAAAAGACAAGATCATGTTTATGAAGCAATAATAAATAGGAATAAATATAGATTTTACACATTTTCTTCTCATGCAACTTCTACTGCAGAGTCAGTCACTTCTTTTTAAATCACTTCTTGAAACCCACTTTTATAGACTTGCTTTTATGTGAAGTTTACTTTTAGTTTTAGTGTTTTATTCTGTATTATGTTCTGTTTATTTTAGATGTTCTCTCTTGTTTTATTTTACTTTTAGCTGCCTGGTTCTTTGGTGTGAAGTTGTCTCTAATTTTTTTTCGCCTAGTTCCTTTGTTTGATTTGCGTGCTAATCTACCAAATCATTCATTTAATTTACTGTCATTTTTACTACTTATTATTAATTGACTGCTCTCACTCGTCTCCTATAGCTTGCTTGATTGTCTCCGTTTGCATTTTTTAACTGTCAAAGCAATTTGTGAACGCTGTTCTTAAGGGTGTTATAAAAATAAAGTTATTCTTAGTATTACTGTACAGACAACAGAACCAATGAGGTCAGAGCTCATCAATCCACTGCTATTCAATAATTTAGCCCAGATGTTTGATTAAAACCAGATTTTGATACCCATCTTTAGCCCTCATGACAGTAAAAGTTCTTGTTTGCAGAGATAGACGTGTTTAACGTGGAGTGCTGCGATGAAATCCCATAAAACGCGAGTTGGTGCAGGAAGATAAAAGTGTAAACATGAGCAAAAGTTAGAGAAAGCTGTCGAGGGAAGAATGAAGTCACGTTACAGAGTTACAATTGAGGAAGACACTGTTGTCAAAACACTCCACCTTGCTGACAATTGTGCTTTCAGTGACCATTTTGACCGGCTGACATCTGCCAGTCAGACAGACAGAAGAAATCCTACACCAAAACACCTCTTCAGAAAGAAAAACAGCATTCTAAGAGCAGAGGGATCTGCTGCTGACCGAAAGGTGGCAATGTTATCAAGTAGAGGTATTTTGTTGACCTAACTGTGACACACAATAGAACACTAGGATAATGGCAAAAACCACCACTTAGTCAGCAGTACATGTATGAGTAGATTACACTGCAGCCATTTTGCAGTTGTAAGTTGTATCACTGTTGCAATATTGGAGTGACCCCAAATATTTTTGTCCCTATTAATAATTTCCACGCATAAATATTAGAAAACAGGCATAAGGTTTAAAAATATTTGAATTATCCTTTAAATCATCATGATCTGTGAGTGAATTTTAACTTAAATCTCTTGACTACAAACAGGACCAGAGGAGCTAACTGAATTATGATTACTGTGGGTGGCCACAGCATCTAAAAATACAACAAATAAGCGACTAATACATATCAAAGAAGCTAACATATTGGTAAACTTGACTATCCCTGTCAGAATGATACTTTTTTTAGACACTAGACAAGCAGTGACAGATGTGGGGACAGACAGAGTGGTGCTACTGACCCAGAGGCAAGGAGGTCGTTCACTGGGTTCCAGGCACAGATAAAAACTTCGGATTCGTGGCCCCTCAAGACCATGGCTTTACTTTGGGGGATCTCCACATCCCTGTCCACCTCCATCATCTCTGAGTGGTGATCTACAGCAAAGAGAGTGACACAAAAACTTCAGCTTAAGGTTTGCAAAACATTATTCATTTAGTGCAATGCAATTACAACTTTCAATGGTAAGATAATATCAATAATATTTAGCGAATCATCACTTCCAGTAAAACAGCCCATTACTTGCAAAATGAATAACTAATGCTTCCCAACACCAAGGTTTTATTGTGGAAAGCACATTACCAACGAGGCGAGCTAAACTGCAAAAACATTTAACAATGGCAGAAGTTCATAATGACAGTCTGACATCATATAATTACTACAAACCAGACCAGTCCCACAGCAGCACACATGCACGTCACTGCTTGGTCTTAATTCAAACAGAGCGGCGACGCCAGTGTTTCTTAAGGAGATTTAAGTAAATGGTGCTGAACTGAGTACACTGGACCGACCAGCTGTGGAATTAAAGAGCAGGCTGTGCTGTTGTCAAACGGCTAACACCACCGTGTCCACACAGAAGGAGCAGCCTGCTCTGTGTCGAGGCATTCAGACACCGCACTCTGCATTCAGAGTCTAACAATCACTATAGCTATGCATGTCAAACTGCAAAATGAATGTAAAACAAGATAATGCACCTCGGATTGAGAAGAGTGTTTACAGCAAATCTGTCCCTGATATGAAATATACAAGTTATCAACCCCGTGTCATAAAGCCATTTTATACTGCAGGAACTTGCATGTCACTTTAGGGTGGCCTGAAACATTGTGCATGTTCTGACCTCAAGAACCACCCCTGTGGAACGTATTTCAGCAATCTTTTTTCAAGTGAGAAAAAGTACATAGCAGGTACTCCACACTGAAAAACTGCTGTGCGGGTCTCAACACTGACTGGTTCAACATGGAGAAAATATGCCAAAAATATTAAAAATGACAAACCCTTGAATATGCCATTCAAGCTAAGATGACAAACCCTCATTTTCCCCCCACTTCCTACACAGTCATAAAACTGGAGTCACATCCAGTAACTACCATTTACTGTTGTTTTGGCACATTTGGGGTTGCCATCACTGCCAAAGCTGCCAGATCAAGCATTACAGCGGACATAAGTCGCCACAAAGTACAGATTATAGGATAATATCTGTAAATATCGGTGCCCCCTTGCATCAGCCCCAAGTTCCTGCATTAGAAAGTTCAAAATGAGAATCTAAAATAATTTCAGTCTAATGTTTTGAGTATTATCAATAATTGGCGCACATGGGAGACCAACCAGGCCACAATTTTCCTCTTACATTTAAGCAAAGAGTTTTATGCTTCATTTGCAGCAGCTTCATTTGGCGTTCAGAATTCAGTATAATATACAGATTATGCGCCCTGATGTTCAACGCAAGGGAACGCTTTTATATACAGATACATTTAAACGGCTCTGCAGCCATTTTATACATTCTTCACACTGCTGAAATTAGGGATAGGGTTTTATTTCATACCTTTACTCGTGTGTGCAATATAAATTTCGGTCATACAACACTGCACCAAGTTACAGAATTTAAGCGCGTGTGGTTGTTTTGTTTTTTCATTTTGGGCAATGTGTGCAAAAGTCAACTCAGTTTTGTGGTGTAACCTCATACCAATGCAAAAATAACATCCCGCCTATGACCATTTCTTTTCTTTAACCCAAAAACATGCAAACAGCTACTGCGCAAGAAGCTGATTCAGAGATTGTTTACAAACACGAGTTAGATTACTGGCTAAGGCGTGGGATCCGTTCTCCTCCCCGTTGGCTGCACCCTCTCCGTTCTTGGTGCTTCCCTGTGGCCCTGTGCTGCTGCCACTGCCTGCTGCCGCCTGCTGCTGCTGGGCCAACTTGTCTCTGTAGGCCTGCTGTCTGGTCTGGACCACATCTGGCATCACGGCATCGATCAGAGACAGCGACTCGATGGGTCGACCGTCAAATAAGGTCCCGTCCTGCAAAGACGACATGCAACTTTACATAAGCGAAGTCGCCTTTTGGGGTTAATAATGGACGTTGTTGGTGATCAACTGAACAATAATGAAAAAATACCCTCCACTGTATAAGCCAACAGACTCACAAAGCTGACAGTGCACCTCTTCCTGCCACTACATTGCATGTTTCCACTAATTAGAAAATGACGATGTAAAGACGGAGCCTGACCTCATTGATGCTGACTTCAGCCTCCACGTACTGCAGGCCCTTCTGGATGATGGAGATGAGGGCAGCAGGGGGCACCAGGGCTCCATTGATGTTGGACTGGCTGATGTGGCTCTCTATGCCAAAGGTGAATGCTGAATGGGAGAAGCCTAGAGACGAAATGGATAATTTGGAAAGCAGTATGGATTCAAAGTTCATTTAATCAAGAGCATCACAGTGTAATATTACATTTGAATCATGTTTAAATTTGCGCAATTTACAGCCACTAGGACTGAAGTATTAGACAAAAAAATGCTCAGACATACCTGACTCTTGCAGGTATCTGTAAACCAGGAAATTAACCTCATCACTGCTTATGCTCATTTTTAGTCCTGGTGATTAAACCATTGGGTCAGCACAGGATAGGAGCCTGGAAAAGCAAAACAGAGCAAAGAGATTTAATTAATTAAAAGATAATGATAATATATGCCTTAGAAATGTGTTACAAGTTGGGTTTTGGTAGTGTTTGGAACATTAATACCATCAATTACATTCACTAACATCCTACTGAAACATAAACGGTACATAAAAAAAACAACCTGGCATTCTAGGGCACAGTCAGGTGTAAAAGAGAGCTATCACACACACACACCACAAGGATGGTGTTACACTAGAAGTTAACTACTAAATTGGCACACAGGATGAAAACAGAGAAGAGGAAGAGGTTAAAAAAACATCACCTTGCTTGACCTACATCTTGCAACTTCAAAAACAGAGAACTACGCAAAGGAAAATGGCATCTGATAAATAACGACGTCTGGTTCCTCTCTACTTTTGGTGGCTGCAGAAGTCTCCTGGGTTTAGGCTGGGCACCAGTTTCCATTCATTAACCTACAACTGGAAATAATTACCCACAGTCTTCACAAGGCAGGCTGGGTATTTTGGAGCAAAACGTCTGGAACAGACAGCTTTAAACCTCAGCAAAAACCCATCCTGCAGTGCTTGTGTTCGTCCTCCATATTTGCTCATGCAGAACCCGCACTGTTTAAATGAGACTGTGGAAATAAACAAGGGGTCTGGACGAGGGACAGAACCTCCACTGTTTTCACCATGCCAGCCCGATGAAAAAGTCAACATGTCTCCTGCCGCATCCCAGAGGCTGAGATCCAAGATCAACTGAATCAAGAGGCCTGGAATTTAGTAAAAGCCCTTCCGCAATCCCCAACAAGGTGGTCAGAAAGTCCTGATTGCTACTGTTTCTCACAACTTAGTGCTACCGCTAGAACCCAGCAAAACACGTGATAAAATCAGAATAGCTCACCCAAACTTTGTTAAAGACGAAACCAACAGTAAAAGATGCCAATATTTTTTCCACTTAAAAACACAAAATAGGTGCTGCCCCACAGCACCACTACTGTACTTGTGCTGTAACAGTGCACTGTGCTTTCCATGACATTTTGTCCAACGTTCAGTATGCTTAAGGCACACTAAAAGCATGTTGATTCAGCGCTCCTGCTTATCTGACACTCGCCTGGCTTTCAAAGGGTGCCGACAAAATGTCATCACCATGCAAGTGACGCAGGAGCACTGAACGGGGTCAGGGCTCAGTTACAAGAATAAGTCGACCATTTCATCTGGCTGATTCAATGTCCAATATCCAAATGTTTTACAAACATCACCACTGAATAACTGCTTTGTCGGAATCACCGACAGTTTGCTATTCACATCATTAAGCTATTCAAAAAAAGCAAACAGCATGTTTCTTTTCCTGTGGGAATAATCCAGCTGCTAGCTTAGACAAGGGAGATGCACAAGAAAATGAAATATCCTCACCTGACTGAATGATACCATATAACAGCATTATCAGGTTTAGATTTGTTCAGGAAGCATTTGACAGACTAATTAGCAGCAAGCTGCGTGGAAATCAGGCCGAAGCGGCAAGCGAGTGGTTGCCAGAGTCTCTCAGTTAACTTTCAAGTTTATGTGATCAAATTTTAATGCTCATCAGCTTAATAGTTCTGAGTCGTAAATCCCACAGATTCAGCGCTGCTACACTAAAACTGGCTCAAGCAGCTCGAATGGAGGTTGTGCAAGATATAATTTACATTCTACTGTTAGACTCACTGACATTTGTCCAACATTACTCCAAGTCCAGGCTGCATTTGCAATATGCCAATGCAGGTTTCACACTGAGTGAGTCTGCTGTTTTTAAGAGTGACAACTGACTACTCGTTATTGTTTTTGTACTTCAGTTTAAAGTTGATTACAAAGGCTCTGGCTTCTTTCAATGGAGCTAATTTTTGTTTATAGTTTCGAATTCAGCTTAACCCACATCTAAAAAACTGGCTGAAAGTGTGCTAATTTTGAGCTTGTCCCTCGCCAACAATGATGGTAAGATTTGGATTATTAATGATGCTTCAGTATCAAACTCAGGATATGATACAGCATGGAACTGATCAGAATTTAAAGCTGGAATTTTGAGACTAAAAACATGAAAGTTCATAGACAAAGAAAGCGGTTCATTTTCATGCCGCATGTTTAGCTCTCTGCAGTTTCTCCCGTCTTCCTTTCAGCCTCACTCACTCTCATCGCACTGACGGTTTTACAATGACCACCCACCAAATGTTTCTAAATAGTTTACACAGGTGTAAAAGACAACAAATGAGTCAACTGTACAAACAAGAAAGTCTGCCAAAGACATTTCCAGACTGTGGACTGACGAGCAGAAGTGTTTTTTTTTAAAGCGGCTATTGATTTATCAAAAATATTCTTACATAAATACGACACACAATTAAAAACATTAACACTGGTCAAAAGACAAAGTGTATTCAAGCAGTAACACACTCCACTAAACCTCAAGTGTGGCACAATCAACCTCAGCTCATTCTCAAAACAACAAGGCCTGCTGGTTGCAGGATTTTCATAACATTTACATTCAAGTGAACACTTCAACTGATTAAAGCTGCAAATGGGTTACTTCACAGGGTTTTCCCCGCCATAAAAAGGCTTAGGCGCAGCGCCCAAGTGTTTTTGCGGAGCGGCTTAAGCCCAATGACCGTAAAAAGACATTTAGGCAACATATCAGACTGAATGTAAAAACAGCAGTGAGAGTTATGTGAGAGGAGTGGTGGACTGGGCTCAAAAGAAAAGGTAAGCTGGCATCAGGAATAACCTGCCAATCAAGAATCTGTATTTGAATGAATGTCTGTGTGGCTGCTGTGTAATCCAACAGCTGACTGTATCGCCGATCTCTGCACTGTCAGCAAAGGATGGTATTTACAACCATAAACTCTGATAAACAAGTTGCAAACCACTGATAAGGTAGGCCTTAAAAAAAGAGCTAATGAAGCACAAATTTTTCTCTTGACGATGGTAATAATAGTGAGACTAAACATATCATTTAGCTACTGTAGCCTATTTTGCAATTAGATAGATTGCTAAATAAGCTACAGAGATATTAGGCCGGAGTGATAAAACCATAGCAATAGCAGAGATAAACACTTCATCAATACCAATAAGAACACTTTTAGCTGCAATGTTCAATAGTTTCACTTAAATGCATTAGATGCAAACTGCGATGAAACCACATAATAGAGACATAAAGATAACTTCCACAAACAAACTCCAAGCATGCTTCCTCTCTGGCTCATAAACAGCTTATGATATCCTTTAATAATGGAGCCAATTCGCCCTCAGTCACTCTCTCAGTGGTAGTCCACAGCCCTTTGAGCCTCTCCTCACCTTCGTCCACACCCACAGACCTCCCCTGCTGGATGGACCCACGCTTTACCTTACAAGACAGGCTTCACAGTCTAAAAACGCCCACGACCCTGTGTCCTCATACCACTTAAGTGATAACGGCCTGACGAACTTGATGTCAGAGTGCACAGAGAGGCCGGTGCACAGCCTCCCCTGGTGAGACCCAAACCAGGTTGGCTAATGATGACCTTAATCTCGACACTGGTCTCCCACTTTGCTCCTCTGAGTTTTCCTTTCTTATTTTGTCTTATTTGATAAGTATTAAGATGAGAAAAATTATTTTATCCTTTTTCATTGTCGTGTACCTTTAATACATTTCATATGCGTGATTTTCATTGTTGAGCTTACATTTAAGTCATTACCTGTATACACACACTAAAGTGGTTAAATTCCAAGTAAATATTTTTCTCCTGGTCTTTATTAAAAATAAGCAATTTTTAAAAAATTGACAGGCCTTCAGCTTTTTTGGACAGCCCGAACAGGAATCAAAGTACATACATTATCCAGTGACGACAGTTGATATTACCTACCTTGAGTGAACTAATGCAGTATCTAATGTAGCCTCGAAGCTTAAAAAATTAGGCCGTGCTTATACACAACATCTTTACTGTGACGAAAAACTCCTGTCAAAGCATTTTATCTTACAAAATTGCTGTTACAAAACGTAGTTGGCAGTTTCCTTTGTTAGCATAGCTTACACTAATCCAGAGTTACCATTAGGCAATGGACTAGTTTTGCAAGCAACTGAAAGAAGCACAAAGACGAACCAGAAACTCTTAGGAATTGCCTAGTTTTATTCCTCAAATGAATATTGGTGCCACAAGGTGTTTATTCCTTTAATGTGTAAAAGGCATCAACATATATTTTCTTTAAATCCAAAACATGTTATTTGGAATTTGGACGGTAAGTATCTCCGGTGTTGCTGGCATTCCATGGCAAACACCAATAGAAAGCCACCAATCCTCAAGAAAACTCTGATTTCAGGTATTTGAAGGTGAAGTTTGAACAAGTGTAATTTGTTTCATGGACATATTAAGTCCTAGTCTTTTTGGGGACATTCCAGATGCTAGCTGTTGTCTTGTCTAAATGACTTAGGGTTTCTTGTTCACCATCATACCACTGCTTAGACCAAAACTAAATCATCTTCTCTACGCGACGCCTGACACTTTGTAATAGTGATGTTCTGCAGGGCGACACAAGAGTGAAGCCATGAAAAGAGACTAAACAAAAGCTATACAAATAACAAAACAAAAGCATGACAATAAAAAAAAAGAGATACAATACCCATGTGATCAAGATATCTTCAGAGGTGCATCATGGCTCTGGTGTCCTCAGCAAGAACTGTCAGCCTTACAAGGGGAGAAAGAGAAAGAAACTGAATGTGTAATTTCAAAAATTTCTAAAATACTACGTATAGTACATGTTCAGATTATATAGATGATACAGACTGCATAGGTTCTCCAGAGTGCTAACACTTAGGAAAATCAGTATTGAGTTAATATACATATAGCAGTATTCCTGTCAGTAATCTTACAAACACAAATGGGAATCCTTCCTTTCATGTAACAGTGGCCGCATTTCCATACTTCAGATCGCATCCCATCATGTGTCGGGGTCGAATAATCTGTTCCAACTTTCCAAGAAACACCTAAGTAACACCTTTTGCATATGCAACAACAACCAGCACAAGAACCACGCAGACCCTGCCAAGTATTCATACAGGATGATGTCTCCATATCAGCACAGTGACAAATTACAGTAATTAGGATGGACATTTTAGCAGCAGCGTGTCAGAGACTGGGTGAAAAGGCAGCCAGAGGAAAGTGCTCTGAACGAAGGGGCGTGTCACCAAACAATGAGAGAAACTGGGTCAGCAATGTAAAAAGCCAAAACACCAAATGGGTATTTTGTGCCATGTATGACCTGGCTATTCCTGAAGGACTGCAGTTATAACACAACTCTCCTCATTTACTGTGTAAAGGAAATGAAACACAGACATGCCACTGCTGTTGTGTTTTAGTAAAGCTACATTTAAGGCATTTGCCCCCTGAAATATTACCAAACATCTCACAAGTGGTGCTGGATCACTGAGTAAAGCCCGGGACTGTGATGGTTTGTATGTTGCTATATTCAGCAGCACAAATCAGATGTTGTTTTATCGCCATTTCAGAGGAAATGTTGTCTATGTGACTTGCCATCTTATGTCTGATTGATGTCGTGCAAGTTATGTCACCACGCTAATCTGCCTGCAGCTAAATAAGCAAGATAGTCATGGCCAGCTACTTGCGGAAACACACCGGCTGCCTGCCCACCCAACACACACACAGAGGAGTGAATGGGCTGGACAAACTTCAGTGTTCACTTACACGTTGTATAAAGCAGTTAGACACCAGCCCCCAGTTTAAACTTTATGTATCTTTGCTGTTTTTAAACAAGTCAGAATAAATTGGCTCGTCCTTTGTTAACAGATTGCTAAAAGGTATTACAGCAGAGTACTTAAAAGTACTTGAAGTCATTACTACTGTACTGTCAGACTGACAATTGCCCACATGTAATGGGCAAGTGGATGAACGGGGCAATGGGAACGGGCGTTATCGGCCCCAGTATTCTATATAAATAGCCAAAAACACGCATCACTTGCATGTTTTTTAAATTTACTCCACTAAGAAAATTTGCAGTTTATTGTTTAAAAAAACATTTTAACGCGATGCCCGGTCTAACTGCCATTAGCCAAGTAGCGTTAGCTCCGTGGCTAACATGCGAGTTAACATTAGTTTTGCCTTGGCGGCGGCCGTACCCGTCACCACACATGCCAGTCAGGCAAGGCGGACTACAGTTCAGTTAATTTGATACAGCTCACCAACAATTAGCAACAATATATTCTGACATTATATATGCCGTGGTTGCTATTGTTGTTTTTGTATAGCAATGTAGTACTATAATGTCAAGTTAGTTTGCTTTAAACTTCATTTCTGACTAGTACAGTAAGGTCGTAAGCCCGCTACCACTCTAACAAGCTGCCAACAAGCTAGCTAGCACGCTAGCTGGCTTAGCCTAGCATGCTATGCTAATGACAGTTTAGCTACAATCTCGTACCTACTTGGATAAAACCTTTCAATTGACGATATCTTCCACAGCGCTTGTGTTCACGTCAGACCATGTTATCTCTTTAACCGATTGCACGGCGGATAGTTTTCGCACGTACATTAACTGTCGTAAGGTTATAATATTAAAGCTAAAGCCAGGCGGTAAGAAGCCAGCAACGGCTTCAGACATTAGACACAGTGGAGTGACCCGGCATGCACAAATGAGCTGCCTGTAACTACTGTTATTTCAAAGCGCCACACACTAAAGCTGAATATAAAGATTAACCCGTGACAACGGGAGTGGACCGTTCACTCACCGTGTCCTCTAACCTGTACAGCACCGTGTGTAATTAACTAAGAATAACAGCTAATTTCTAATTTCGACCGAGTGCCTGTGGAACATAACGTTGTGTCGGTAACTAACCTATTTTCAAAAAAGCCACCAAACACCAGCTCGTGTTTAGCAAAATCTGAAAGCAGTCCTCCAAGCGGTGATTATCGATTAGCTCCTGGTCCGTTTGACACGTTCACTGCGAGACGAAGCCGCATTTCCTCGTTGAAACCGACCGATGAGATGGAAACGAGGGGGAGGAAAAAACGAGGCCTCTGGAAGTTTGTCCCGCAGCCAAGCACCAGTCATAACACAGTCCTCGCCCATCCCCCACTACACCCCATTTGCGCGTGTCGGGTCACTACTAGCCGTGGATTAATGACACCCCACCCCCTCCGCTCTGCTCAGTCATTCAGACTGGGAAAGTCAACAACAAGCTTACATCATCATTGCAATCTGTGTTTTACACTGGGTGATTTTTTTTAGCTGCATACATAATCCATAATCATACCAATTTCCCCAACGCTCCTAATAAAAAATGCTGCAATGTTCACACTGTACTCTGATAAGGATCCACTCTAACATAAGTCGACCTTCAGAGTTCAGTATAATGCATGTATCCACTGTGATTAGTGGCTGTCCCCATTTAAGTAGCTGCACTGCTTTGGCATTTTCTTGTGTAATATGATGACATATTGTGAAATGCTGAATTGGGGATCATTAAATAACATGTATAATAGCAGAAACTGCATAGCATAGCCTCTGTTACACTGCATTTTCCTGTCTCCGCATATAATAATGTCTGATCTGGACACAGATGCAGCATCCCTTTCATTTCTCACACTTGATGCATACTCACAAATACATCACAATGATGTGTGTGTGTGTGTGTGTGTGTGTGTGTGTGTGTGTGTGTGTGTGTGTGTGTGTGTGTGTGTGTGATTATATATGCATATATATGCAGCTGATCGTTTATCATTTCCTCAGTGAGCTCTGCCAAAGATGCCACAGCATCTATAACCAAATCAGTGCTGATAATACAGCAGAGGTTTTGCATTTGCATGCAATCAGATGGAAAAAGTGTAAAAGCAGCGTTTATTTGTATAGCCTATCTGATTAGCTGTGTGCCTGAGTGATAAATTTGTCTGTAGCAGATAATGTATGTTACTGCAGTCCTCTGCTACTTCCCAGCCTCTGAGCTGTTTGATCCTCCCACTCAATAATCTCAATGCTCATCTGCCTCTTTGTCATCATCCTTGCAACTTGTCCACCAGACCTTCCTGTCTAATATCTTCTGCTGTGAATTCACCAACAGGGTGACACAATGTTAGAGTGCTTTGTAATTTATTTACTCAATGAAAAGCTGGGAGGATTCTAATACAAAAAAAGATAAAACATGGATTGGGGCTACGTTTGGACATCAAGCAAAACGGTGCACATAATTCTGCAAGAATGAGTGCTGTTTGTCTCCATTAGTTAATTTATGAGTGATTTCCCACATTCTGCCTCTCACTTTCTTTCTCCTCCAGCCAGGAGAAACAGAAATATGTGCTCCATCACTCCCACTGTGTGAGGGTGTTTTGGCTGCCAGTGCAGAAATGTGAAGCAAATTCCTCATCTCTGATGCCAGGCTTTACGCAATATATGATTCACTCTAAAGGCAAATATTGTGAATTGACTCACCTCTTCTCTGTGAGTGTAAATCCTACTCATCCAATTTTTTTTTTACCTACTGTACATGAACCGTATACTGTACATGTCTGTGTACATTTATACACCAGCAGGTCTGCTTGTGTCTGTACAGTACAGCACTTCTCCATAAGATGAGATTAGCATTGTTTCCCTTCATAAATGCGAGACTAGGAGTACAGCAGTGTGATATCTGTGTGGGGGCGGGGAACAAATCTGAAGGACAATAACAAGAAAGACCAGGCTTTATCAACTGCCTTGGCAACAGCAGTATTGCCTTTCCATTTGTGTGCATGTGTCTGTGTTTGTGCATAGAGAAGAGGGAAAAAAATGAACAGGAGATTGGAGGCCATTTTTCAGATAAGGACAAGTAATCTAAGGTTTTCATCTTTAAAAGAGGCACATGTAATAACTTGATAACAAGAAGCTCTGTTCTTTTTCATTTTTTTTCTTGCAGACCCCTTAAGATTTGCCTTGATCCCTTGTTGCAAGTGTTCATCTGCACATCAGCTGGTGTAAATATGTATAACTGAAGCTCAGTCTGACATTCAAGATGCACAGGTGACACACAAATATTAACACTGCTCCCTGTGTGCAAGGTGCTGCATGATAACAGCAGTTTAAATACGGCATCAGACCGACTCAGCCGCATTTGAGCCAGACGTCACCTCTCATGCATCATTAGCATGATGCATTACGCGTGAGAAAGTGGGAGATAGTGGGGGGGAAGAAAGAGGAAAAGGGAGCAAGAGAAGGGACTGCAGCTAAGCTTCACTGCCTGCTCAGCAAGAGCTATTTTTAGATCCCGAGAAACAAAGAAGCAGAATCGCCTTTCATCCCCCCTGTAACTGTGTTGTTTCACCTCCAAATGTGGCACTTGAAGACAGTCTGCACTTGGTAGCTATGTTTAGCCTTCACCTCAAATACATACAAATGCCTTTCCATCTGCCCTTGAGTGTTTTTTTTCTTCTCATGCTGCTATATTTGCATGAATGTCTCCCTACTGTCTTACTGTATGCAAAAGGGAATGTTGTTTATCTTTCAAGGCTAAACCCAAGGCCGGGGTGTAATTAAAGGAGAAAGCATCTGAGACGAGAGCCCTGGAGTTCTTCAGAGGGATTGTCTTGTGTTGTGCTTGTACTCACTGGTCATCAGCTGAATGGAGCTTAGGGGAGGCAGTGTGAGTGGAAGGCAGTGACTCCTAACAGTATCTAATCTGATGCTGCGACAGACATTCATAATCACACACATCCAAGCGGGATGAGGAAAGACTGCAGCCAAGATGGCTCATCAGCCGGGGTCAGAGAGGAAAAATACCCCATCTGTTCAGGCTGTTGAGGAAATGACTGCACACAGAGAGGTTGTGCAATAATAATAATAATTTTTAAAAATATGCTAGAAAACCTCTACAGATTAAATATGGCACAAAAATACACAATGTCATCAGTCACGTTGTATTTGATTTTTCATAAGCAAAACATTTTACAGAGGTCAACTGTAAATTTAACCTCTTAAGTTAACCTGCAATGCTTCACTGGCAATTTACCCTGTTGTTTACAAGGCTAATCTATTCAAGGGTCTTTGAAAATAACATGTACAATATTAAACACACAATCACATACAATGATTCCACTTTTCTCTGGCCCAAAATGGAGAAATTAGAATCTCTTACACCTGCGAAGATTTGCTCTCAGTCTTTCTTTCTTTTAAAACTGAATTTTGTTGCCATTATTACCTTTATTAGACAAAACAACACAGAGAAAGACAGAAAAAGGATGAGAGAGAAGTGTACGAGATACATCAAGGGTCCCCAGCTGAAATAAAAGCAGCGATGCCATGGTTATCTGCTGTGGCCTTCCGCCTTTTCCAATCTGACCTTTTCCACACATAGTAACACATCCTCCTACAAAATATTACACATCTACACCCGTCTTTTTCTACCAGGATAAAAGCAAAATCCCTCAAAATTAAAAGCTTTCCATCCGTTACGGGTAATCAGTCATAGAGGAAACCCCCCACCCAAAAAAAAAAGAAAAAAAAAAGATCTTTCTCCAGTTTCTGAGGTTGCAGAGACACCTTGTGGCCACATGGAGCCACAAGTCTTCATTTTGTCCCAGTGTTTGACTTTCAACTTGCCTATACATACTGTACATTTATGACATGCAACAGCAGAGGTGTTTGAAATAACAGCTCCCAGATTCCTCTGTACATGTGCAGCAGTGTCTGCAACAAACATAGCAACAGTCCAGCCAGTTATTCAGAGGTACAGTGGAGAGGCATTGTGCTGGACCGGTTCATTTTAAGCTTGAAGGCATTGTACAAGGAACTCATATTACTGACACAGGTATGGCGGGAATCCTGTTCACTTGAGTTTAAATAAGAGGTAGCCAGCTGCCATCCCTTGGAGCCCAGACCACGATGGAGAGCCACTGCTGACAGTCGCAAACCAAACTCTGGATTATCATAACAACCCCTCGACAAGAGGTAGGACCTCACTGCTTGTACGTATTATCACCGCTATTTTGAATCAACATACACTAGCCCCATGCAAAAGCTGGGGATTACTGCAGTTTGACTGTGATAAGAAAGAGATTATCACAGGTACTGGGGAGAAACACTGGATAACACGGTGGATAACAGAGACCATGTGCTTAAAAATGATCCAGAACACAACAAAGTGTTGATAGAAAGCTGGAAACACAAAAAAAGTTCTAATCTCTTTCTGGTTTCATACATGTGATATTGATTTATAGGAACATTTTATAACTGACCTGCAGAATAAGATAATTCAGAGCTTATTTCTTGGGATCCCTTATGAATCCTAATTGGATATTAGGCTCATGCTGTTATTTACTCACTTTGAGGAACACAGTAAAAGCTGTAAAATACACCGAATACAATTATGGATGGATGTTTTGGTTTTGACATTATATTCAATGCAGTAATTTCAACACCGTGTACAACGTGCTTGAGGCGCGCGGTGCACTGTTCACGTTATTCAATTGTCAGTTTGTACACCTCAGGTAAGTGTTTACTGCTTTGTTATACCTCTGTGGGGAGCTGTGCGGCACAGCATGTGACATTTTTAAGGCAACAGCGCTGGGACACATGATGGAGAAACAATAATCACTGGAAGGACAAGGCAAAAAATACATCCTGAGACATTCTTGATCAGAGAAAGTGTTGATGGGAGGCCAGATTTCAAATTCCTCAGTGCTAAACACTAAAGCAAAAGATTAAAAGTGAGCCCCCAGACTATTCTCTGTCTATTACACGCAGCGTTATTTGACTTTTATGATGTGTATGCAATATGAGCTCAATAAAGTCTAAAGAAAGTCACAAATTTAGGAGTTATAAAAGATTATGGCTACATTATGAGACAATGGGCCCCAGGGTACCAACCAGCACACATAGGAACAAAGGGAAACAATACCACCACCAGGGATGTGTCTGCTTTGTGTGTCTTGTTGCATTTCCTTAAAATTTTTGTAGTTATGTTGCCATTTTGTGTCTGAATCTCTTTGTAGTTGTGTTGTGTCCTTTGAATGTCTTTGTAATCATGTTCTCTTGTCTTTTTTGTGACTTATTCTATTATTTTCCACCTCTTTTTCCTTTCCTTGTGGTCATTTTGCGTCTGTCTGTATGTTTTATGGTTGGAGTGTTTGTGCATGTAATCTTTCTTTGTAATAGCTTTTCATATATTTCTGTCTGTGTGTCTCTTTGTGATTGTTTGTGTCTCTTTGTAGAACTTTTATTTGTTTATACTTTTCTGTGTGTCTTTGTGTCTCTTTTCATGTCTTGTGTAATTATTTTGCATCTCTTTTGTGTTCATTTTGCATCTACTTTGTTATGTGTTTGTGGTAATTCTGTGCCTCTTCATAGTTGTTTTGCAGCACTTGGTAGGCGTTTTGTCTATTTGTAGCTGTATCGGGGTTTTGTCTTTTGCATCTCTTTGTTAGCATTTTTGCATGTCTTTTTACGAATTTTATGTTGCATTGAAATTCTGCAGGTGCTGCTGTTGTTTAAAAAATGCAGCTGAACTTCAGTAGTTAACATTTTAGGTCAAGAGCTGTTACTGGCTTCAGGACCAGCCCCAAATAGGCCATTTTTAATAATCTGTCTAAGTATACAATAACACCTGCTCTACAATTATGTAGTCTATCACGTGCCATTTTGGTTTACTGTCACTCATTCAGTCCCACTTCCAGTCTCACATGATTGGAGAGAGGCAGCTGGAAGAAATATGAACTAAGGACACACCCATAAAGAACATACAGGGAGGTTGGCTGATCCTATCTGCCTCTGGCTCAGGATATTCATTAAACTGATAACAGGAAAGGCTGAACAATACATTCCTGCTGTTGTAAGCAGTTCCACACTTGTGCCAGGCGTTGGAGGATCTCTTCAAATACACAAAGACTGTCAGCCTGCAGTGCTTCATGTGGTGACACTGCAGACTCGGGAGCTTTTTAAATAAGCAGAGATATGAGGACGGACACAAATATAGTCAAAATCAAATTTTCAAGCGGGTGACTGTCGTTCAGATCCACTTTTCACCCGACTATGATGCTATTTCAGCTCAGTTTTCACCATTTCAGTATATATTTTTTTGATTTTCAGGGGTCTCTCTTGAACTTGACTAGAATCATCATCACTTTTTTCTGATTTCATTTGGCTAAAGCATGAAATATGTTTTAAAAAATGGAGTTTATCTGGCAAATTTGAACTTATTGTCTTAATATTTTCGGTTCTTTCTGTCATTTGGAGCTCAGTCTGCCCTGCAAGGTCAGGCTCAGACTGAGAGGCTGCCTGCTCCATATATCATTAGGAACTGTCACAGTCCATTCCTTATAAGTTATTAGGCTGCCACAGTAAATCCAGCCTGCGTAGGGTATGACGTACAGCTACCAACACATTTACAGCCCTCAAACCCTTTCAAAACTTCTGCTTGACTGTAAAGTGGATACAAGGGAGTATGGCGGTCTTTCTGAAGGTGTGTGTGAGTGTCCATGTTTAGCTGAAATCAATACAGTTATGTGTGGAACTTGAGACCCCCAGGAGGCAATGGTCAGTGTGCTTTTACGGAGGGGAAAAGCTGGAAAGTAGTGAGACAGAGCGTAAAATTCATGTGAGTGAAAGTCTTTGTTGTGGGTACGCATGCATATTTATGTGGAATTTTTCGAGGAAAGCATATCTGTAGATAACATTTATGGTTTCCTTCAGATGTCTTGTGTCACACTGGGGTTGCCTCTGAGCAACATTTCCCCTAAGCAGCTGGGAATGTGATACAATGAGGAAATTACTCATCTAAGAGGAACTTGTTGGCTTGTTTTCTAACTATCCTGCTCTCAGCTCTCTGGCAATGTTGTTATCCCCACAAAAAGGGAAGCAGACTGCTTATTCTGCTGCATGTCATTTGACCGAGAACAAAAAATCCATTCAGAAGGGGTGTAAATAAACAATATGGTTTGATTTTTTTTTCCCATTTCCACTTTATCGATCACTACTTCTAATTAAATTTTGCCTCACAATGGAACAGATGTTTGATTTTTCTAATGAAAAGCAGTGACATTATTGCTTTGATATGAGCACATTATCTCAAAACCTCACCCATGGAAATGCATTTGTTCTGAATGGTGTTTTTGAGTAAATGTCAATTCCCAGAGTACATTCGCTGTTGCCGTGTGAGTAACCCTTGGCTGACCCAGAACTAATAACTCATAACGTCTCAGCTCCTCAATCATTTGCCTTGGAATCAAAGCTAATCTTATTTGTGGGTCCAAAAGCTGCATGTGGAGCACTGAACGCTATGTTTTCTGCAGATGGTGGGACCTGCAGAGAGCGAGATGAGGCACATGCAAGGTGTTGTTGTTGTGCCAAGAGAGGATCCAATGACTTTGTGTTGACAGCACAAGTGTTCATGATACAGCAGGTAGGTTTTTCATGAGCACCACATCAACATGAACACCTTTCATCCGTAGCTATCTGTCATCCTGCCTCGCTTTTGTAGCATTTCCTTGTGTTGAAAATGACATGTTTACCTGGTGGGGTCCTCTATATCAGCGATCCATCCTGTCCCAACTCATCATAATGAGGCACTGCTGCTTGCAGGGTTGTTAGAAGAAGCATTTATCCTTTACAAACTGGACATATTTACAATAAATAAGGTGTCTGACAGCAAATATGTACCAAAGGTGAAGTATGATTTGTCTCGACTTACGCATTTTGCTTTGTAACCGGTGACTTGGGATTTGTGCTATGTTTATGACCCTGGTAGTGAATGTTCAATTCATTGCAACATAAAACCGGCTGTAATTTTTCTCAGATCTCTCCAGCGGTCTTTCCGTTCCTCTTCGGCAAGCAAGGGGGGACGAAGATCATCAGGAAAGATGTTCTTCGTGGCGGGGGCCAAAAGCTCAGGAGGATCACGGGGAGGAAGTGAAAGGAGGTAACAGATTTATACTATTTTCAGGCCCAAAAAATACAGACTTAAAATGCAGTGTGGTGGATGGGAGAAGCTTTTACTGATCATGCACCTAAGCTTGCAAAATTTTCCATCATCAGGTCTATTTATCTGAAATTTCGGGATGTAGATATACTGGACAAGAAGAAGGCAGTGACAGCGCTGCAGGCTGGAGAGGATCGGGCCATTCTTCTGGGACTTGGAATGATCCTGTGTTCGGTCATGATGTATTTTGTCCTGGGCATCACCATATTACGCTCCTACGCAGACAGGTACCGGCCTGCTGGTAGAACTGTCCTTTCAGGGGTTAACTCTGATATTTCTGCCATGTTTTATTCATCAGATGTGCTTGTTGACAAACTGTTTCACTGCTCTCTCAACCTGAAAATTGCAAAAATGAATACTTTATGAGAGCAGATTTTCAGGAACAAATTATACCCCAAACAGAGTTGATATCATGCCATGAAACCCCCCCCCCCCCTCAAAAATGTTCTCTGCCTTTTAAATTTTTTTTCGTTATTTGCATTAAATTGGGTCTGCATTTAAATGTCAACGCAGCGTGTGGACAGAGGAGGGTGTGTGTGTTGTCCTGAACTCCACGGTCACAGCAGACATGAACTGTTCCTACAACTGTGGGTCAGACTGCTGGAGAGTGTCCAAATACCCCTGTCTGCAGGTCTATGTGAGCGTCAATAACACGGGCCATGTCAGCCGTTTATCTCACAATGAAGAGACCCAGGATGCCAGCTCTGAAGTGAGTACCATGCCAGAGGGAAAATACTGGGAATTACTGAACCATTTCAAATGTTGACACCGGCTGTCAGATGGTGGCCGGGTGATAGACTTTACTCTATTCACAGCTCACAAATTGTTGGCATTCAGGGTTGTGAAATAAAAGAAACTCGGTCCTAATCGCCACCAAATACCCTCTCGATAACCTCCTTCACCTCTGTCCTCGCAGTGCTTCTATGTGCCCCGGTGCCAGAAGGACAGCGTGGCCATGCACACCATGATTATGAACATTTCCCAGCGTCTGAAGGCGAACCAGCAGGTGCCGTGTTACTACGACCCCAGCGAGCAGCGGGAGACGGTTCTGCTGACCCGGCTCTACGACCACAACGTCGTGGTCCACTCGCTGCTCTGGCCCTCCTGCATGCTCACGGGAGGCGCCCTCATCATCGTGATGGTGAAGCTCACGCAGTACCTCTCCAGACTGTGCGAGGAAATAGGGAAGATTAATAGGTGAAGCAGCAGCTGTGAACATACGGCGGTTTGGCGATGGCACATGTGACATGAGAAGGGGTTGTTTGAACCGGGCGACCTTGCTGTGACCTCTCGCAAACTTTCCTCCTCGGCTGAGACATTCGGAGCAGCTGACTTTCCCTCCGGATGTCACTGTTTATAAAAGTGAACTGAATGTTCCTGGGTGGAAATTGCCAGACACGTAACTGTCTGTTACCTATGACTGGATTTTGCATGGTGTTATAAGTTTTGTGAAAAGCTTAAAGGGGGCTTTGGTTACAAGTGTTTGCCATACTTAAACATAGAATAGCCTATGTCACATATGATACACATGACAATGCCAATTTTTATTTAGACTATGGAGGAAAACACAGCTGTCTGTACCAAAATATCCTCTTTGTGGTTGATAATGTTGAGAACTGTCATGTAATTTGATAACACTGTGATTGTTTTCTGAAATAATTTCTTATTTTATATCCACTACACCGGCGACCAAATAAAATGTGGAGGTCTTTCATTGTGAGTTATCTTTTATAAATGAATATAAGGTACACATATAGGGGATTTCATGCATATGGACACCATCTAAAGAGGTTTGCTTTAGCCACTGCCAAAGAAAAATCACCAGAATGATAGGGAATGAGAATTATTATTTTTTGGACAAGTTGGGTTAATTTATCTTTCATTTTCTTTGTTAACAGATGGTCAGGAATACCAGGCAGAGGCATCTGTCACATATGTTAACACTTACTCACCAGCTTTACTGTATGTGGACTGGTCATACCCCAAAGGCACATTCACAGCTGAGAAAAACCCTAGCAACACCTGCCATGTGTTTTTTCTTTTTTTGTCATGACAATAGAGAAACTTTGGAAATGTAGCTCAATTAACTGAATTATTGGCCGAACATTTCAAGTACTTAGCAGTTTATAGGTGCAGATTCATAGGAAAAACATGGCTTGTCAAGACCCTTTCTGGAGAAAAACTATATTTTAAACCTTGTTAACATATCCATATTGTGTTTTTTGTATGCTGGGAAACATAAAGAGCGAAATAAGCTCGGTACTTCCATCTTAATGCTGTAGTGTACTGATGACAATCTGAGAAACAGATTCAAACTTTCAGGATTTCATAAATGTAACAAATCTAAAGCGGCATTTTGTGTCATTTTTCATATCAATCTGTTTCTAGTTATGGCTATATGGTGACAATATTCCAATATCACAATTTGCAATAATTTACTATAGTTTGGACAGAGTCGCTGGTGAGCTGGTGTGCTCAAGCTGCACCGAGTAGCAGAAGGTTGGGTGGAGAGAGAAGCAAGGACTTCGTATTTCTGCACATTTTCCAGAAAGCAACAGTGGAGAGTTACTTCTAAGCCATTTTAAGGCATAAAAGGATTATTTTCATGAAAAAAAAAATCTTCCAAACGTGTAACTTCGATGCAGAGAGATGAGTTTTTAGGAGGTTTAATCAATGACCAGACTTTAAAATGAGATTCCAGGTTCCAGGGTCACAAATCCATTGTTTAACTAAACACCTTACATGTCCACCTCAAGGCTATCTCCCAGATAAAAACAGCAATTTAATTTTCTCATTGTGGTGGCACTGGTTCTTCACACTGTGGCCGGGTACCTGTAATAAAGTAGCACCTCCTCAGGATATTTGTGAACAAGGAAGCACGAAGGCACAGGGCTGCACAATCTTATTACATTTTTGGGTTGTTTAAAAGATAGAAAAGGGCTTAGAAAGTGTTTTATTTTTTTCCTAAGACCTGGATCAAAACATACATAATGGTGAGTGGCTGAAAAACCCTATTTTAAATATATGACTTCTACAAAAATGGCTGTGCAAAGTTTTAACTCCACAATACATTTATTAGTTTGCTGCTCCCTTATTTATTTGCGCATTGCCCTCTAGTCACCACTAAAATAGCTAAATAGATACTCTATTAAAGACGGAGAAAACATGATACCCTGGGTGGAAGTTTAAAAAAATGCACTGAAAAATTAAACGATTATTCATCTTTTAAAATGCAGTTTCCCTGGAGGATCCATCCACACACATGCTGCATTAGGAATTTGCTTTGGGCTGCTGCATATGACTGAGTTCAGCAGCAGAACAACAACAACAACAACTTTGGCTCTGTGTTTTTTCTTTTTGGTTCATGTGCCCTTTGATGGCGTTTTCTTAAGAGTCACTTCATCTCCCATCGAAGCAAACAGTGAACATGCGGCTTTCTTTCTGTGAATTCCCTCGTCCCATCTCATGACAGGCTGCCTCTCCTCACTCACTCTGTGTGGGAGGGCGCTCCGAGAGGATGAGCCTGCTAGCAGCGCTGGGTCAGGCTAGCCGTGCGGAGCTAGCGTGCTACCAAACAGTGCAGTTTGTTTTCGGGACGGCACGATGAAGAACAACATGAAGTATTACGGACTCATTCCGCAGCAGCGTATTGACAACATCACCGGGAGCTAGGGCCGTCTTTTCTCCACTAAAGCGAGGCAGTCCCGACCCCTCGGTGCCATTGTTTGGATGGACTAACGCTACAGCTAGCACCGCAGCTTGAGACTTCCCGAGCGGGCACGGATGGGATTTCTTCAGCTAGCCGCGGCTAATGGTTGTGCTGGCTGACTAGCTTCGCGGCTAACCGGTTGGCGTTAGCTATCTGACCCAGGTAGCTTTATGTTTCTTTTTCGTTTATCTGCTGTTTGCTCGCTTTTGTTGTTATTGGAAACAGCCACTCAGTTAGTCACACGACGAGCTTTCCGGTCGCACCCTTTTCTTATAGTAACTAAAATTAGCTTATGTATGAGACGAGGTTTTCATATTGCAAATGACATTGATCTGCTTACTGAACTTGGCTAGCATGGTTGGCTAGCTCGCTAACAAACAACACTTCGGTAAAGTTGATCCACAAACAGCAGCACAACTCAAACTAGCCGAGCAGGTTGTCATCCTAATGTTGAAGCCCTACATATGTAAGCTACGTTAAGTATTTTTGAGTTAGGTTAGCTAGCAAATTTGTTTACATGGTTTTTGTAGTTCTCTCAGTCGACATCACTTGACACTTATCAGTTCTTCTTCTAGCATAAATTATTTTGACAGTAACTCAACAAAGTGAAAGTGTTTTAATCAAATTTCCGTCTCTGGATCGATGGGAAGTTTTGTAACCTCCGACATAGTTACTTTAGTAAAAAAAAAAAAACCGCAATGACATTTTCAGTTACTCCAAGTTGCATTGTTAAATTGTGCTAAGATGTATATAACTTTGCATAATGTTTACCTGCAATGTGATAAGTTCGAACACACCGAAGCAGTAGACTGTCTATAGACCTTTGCTAGTAAATACTAAATTTGTCTGAAGACTTTAGGCAGCCAGTTTTAAATTTGGATAACTCTCGTCATGTGTAGTTTGTGTTTACAATTTCCAAAAATTAATCCAAATGTTTACGTTGAATGTACTGCATTATTTTACACAGGTCAAAAGTTCTTATGTAATTCTGTGTCCTTCTTTCTCACAGTTGGTTCGCATCATCTGGTAATTACCAGGCTCTGAATAGAGCAGATTTGCTAGCACAACCATGCCTCCCAGACCCTCCTCAGGAGAACTATGGGGGATGCACTTGATGCCCCCCAGCATCCTAGTGGACTGCCTTCTGCCAAATGGCATGATTCTCACATTGGAGTGCCTCCGAGAGGCCACACTTATCACAGTCAAGCATGAGCTGTTCAAAGAAGCCAGGAAGTACCCTCTCTACCATCTGCTGCAAGAGGAGAGCTCCTACATCTTTGTCAGTGTCACCCAAGAGGCAGAGCGGGAGGAGTTTTACGATGAGACCAGGAGGTTGTGCGATCTCAGGCTTTTCCAGGCCTACCTCAAAGTTATTGAGCCAGTAGGCAACAGGGAAGAGAAAATTCTCAACAGAGAGATAGGTATGATTTTTGACTTGTCTAGTTATACAACACACTGTAGTTCGTAGTAATTTAATCTAACAGCTGTTGCCTCTGGCAGTGTCTACCCAAACCAGCTGATTTCATTTTCCCCGGTTCTTTGTAGCATTGTTTTAAAAAGCGTTGCATAAATACAGTTTATTACAAACTGAAAAGGATTAACATAATACTGTGCAACATATACATTACATTATGTTTTGTGTCACTGTATAATATTATTTTACCTGTCGTGAAAACAATGTGTTTCCTTGTAGGTTTCGCTATTGGAATGCCGATATGCGAGTTTGAATTGGTAAAAGACTCAGAAGTGCAGGACTTTAGAAGGAACATTTTAAACGTTTGTAAAGAAGCTGTGGACCTCAGAGACAGTAATGGACCCCACAGCAGAGCTTTGTACGTCTATCCTCCCAATGTAGAGTCCTCGGCAGAACTTCCCAGGCACATCTATAACAAGCTAGACAAAGGTAGGACATTTTACTCTGGGGTGGGCAGCAAATGTTTACTATATTAACAATATTGCACCTTAAATGTGCATAAAACATATCTGATTGTTTATTTTCTTCCTTCAGGTCAAATCATTGTGGTGATTTGGGTCATCGTTTCACCCAGCAATGACAAACAGAAGTACACCCTGAAGATCAACCACGACTATGTGCCAGAACAGGTGATTGCTGAAGCCATCCGTAAGAAGACGCGGAGCATGCTGCTCTCCCAAGAGCAGCTGAAGATGTGTGTGCAAGAGTATCAGGGAAAGTACATCCTCAAAGTATGCGGCTGTGATGAGTACTTACTGGAGAAATACCCTCTGAGTCAGTACAAGGTAATCTAATTTAATCTTAGCTTAGCTGCATCTGATGTTATTGCACTTAGAGGGCAAGAGATCCACTTCACATCAAATTATTATCTAGCTCAAATGTGCTTGGCATTCATGACGTGAAATTAAATTTATGAGACATGTTTTGCCTGTCTAATGTCATTCAAGAAAAAAATCACGCATATCACACTGTGTACGGACTGAATGTTTCAGATATTGCTTAGTTGTAGTTGTAGAATCTCATAATTTACATGTTGATAAGCTTAGAAATTCTGTGAATGGCTTCAAAATGTCAAACGACATGTATGGCAACAAAATGTCACAGCTACTTGAAAATGTCACTTTGTCTTCAACAGTACGTGCGCAGCTGTATTATGCTGGGAAGGATGCCCAACTTGATGCTAATGGCAAAAGACAGCCTGTACTCACAACTGCCCATGGACAACTTCACCATGCCGTCATATGCGAGGCGAATATCCACAGCAACGCCCTACATGAACGGCGAGACAGCCACCAAGTCTCTATGGACTATCAACGGAACGCTGAGGATCAAGATACTGTGCGCCACTTATGTCAATGTCAACATCAGAGACATTGACAAGGTACGATTGCAAATCAAAGATGTAGTGCTGTGACTTTTTCATCTTGTTTTCTTTGCAAATTTTTAGATTTGACTAAATCTTCTCGCCAAGCTCACATATCACATTGGATGTTATTAGAAGATGTTGTGCAGAGTCTCACAGACTTTTTCTGTCAGAAATATGCCGAAAGATATCTTTATTGCTTCAATGGATTAGTTGTTGTTCTCTTTGCTGCTATAGATCTACGTCAGGACTGGGATATACCACGGTGGAGAGCAGTTATGTGACAATGTCAACACCCAGCGCGTGCCCTGCTCAAACCCCAGGTAGTGCAAAGTGAAGAATAATGCTGGGATTTCAGTGAGCTCTGTGATGACAACATGACTGATTGTATTAATGGTTTGTTTCCTGTTGACTCCAGGTGGAACGAATGGCTGAACTATGACATGTACATTCCAGAAATTCCCCGAGCTGCCCGGCTCTGCCTCTCCATCTGCTCTGTGAAAGGAAGAAAGGGAGCCAAAGAGGTTAGTAGTAACATTCACTTTCTGATGGTGCTGTTCTAATTTCAATACACTTTAGTTTTAAAATCAAATTTAATAAATATCATCATGATCTGCAGTAGGAGAGTGCAAAGGAATAGCAACAGGAGAGATGATAAATCTGGCCAATGCTAACTATCTCGATGTGCTAAACTTGTCTTCAGAATCTCAGAGTGCGCCGTTAAGATTTCACATCACTTTGATTTTGGTCATGGGTAGTACCAGTATATGCAGTTTAATAGCAAAGCGAACACTTTTTGAATGGTGCTTTTGTCAAAACGGTATTAAAAGACTGAGTGACATTTTCTGCTTGCAGCCAAACAAACTAGCATTGTTTTAACGAAGAAGTCAATCAGTTATTGGCCTTTTTCCAGCAGGCCAGGGGCAAATGCGATTAAATTTCATGGTGTGCATGACTTGACTACTTTTCAACACCAGAACAGGGCAGAGTGAAAGGAGTCTGAAGTCTTGTCATCTGTAGCTCTTCATCTGGGACATTATTGTGGCTTCTGCTGTTTTATTTCATCGCTTCCTGCAATAGTTACAACTGATGTGGTGTATAAAAGGGCAGAAAACAACCATGTGATGTTTTGTAGACATGTTTTTCATCATTAACTGTCATTATCAGCCAAAAAGAGTGGCATTGGGGTGTAGTCAACGAAAGAAAATCTTCGTTGTTTAAACTCCAACATACTGTTCAACCCTGCTGTACAAGCAGTGTTGTTGGCAAGGTCCACCATTTGTTGCAGGGAAAATATCGGCTTTTTGTCTCTAGATTAACTAGATAGACCACAATGCACTAAATTCGCTGTGCCTGCGAGCCTTATCAGCCGAAAATTATTCTTAACAAACACATAAAACTAGTACTTGATGCATATTAAACGATTTTAATCTGGTTTTTGTATGCTAGAATGTGCCCAAATTTACACGATTTCTTTGATCTATATCAGCTGGTCATCACGGTACCAGAAACACTGAGGAATGCATACCTTCTTTAGATGATGTGCTATGTTGGTTGTTGAGGTGTCATCTAAACGAATTCCCGCTCACAAGGTTTACAATCAACTTTTTGGCCATCTTTAACCCTTTAAGCTTCAGTGTACCGCCGGCGGTACACCTACTAATTTGCATAGGAATTTCAGGAATGTCCGACGGGTGCAAACGCGATTATACAAACACTATACACCGATGGAAAGCTTAGATTCTCATGAATCCGCCGGTATAAACCACTTTCAGATGCGATTACCACAGCGGGTGAGAAAAACACATTTGTCCGACAAAAACAAATATTCATCCATCCGTTCTCTATACACGGCTTCAAAGCACACAGTGCGACTCACATTTCCGGGTTTATTATTACACAAAAAAAAAAAATTCCACAAAAAACGGCCATAATCCAACCTTTTACATCCAGATGACACAAGCCAGTAAACTATTTTGTCCAAAACATGTCCTGAAGTCGGTATAAAATCCCCGAATCGGTCGTTTTCAAGGAAATGCACCTCCCGATGCGCGTCCAATATTCCCCGTATTTTTCGTAATTTTTTTTATTTAAAAATAGAATATTAGCGATTTTTTGTACTGAAAACGGCTGGAATTGACTGAAGCTTAAAGGGTTAATCTGGTTTTTGTATGCTAGAATGTGCCCAAATTTACACGATTTCTTTGATCTATATCAGCTGGTCATCACGGTACCAGAAACACTGAGGAATGCATACCTTCTTTAGATGATGTGCTATGTTGGTTGTTGAGGTGTCATCTAAACAAATTCCCACTCACAAGGTTTACAATCAACTTTTTGGCCATCTTTAAGGAAGTTTGACCTTGGTTTTGACACTAAAGTCTTCATTGATGATCACTCTTTGGTCAATTCTCCTCTCTCATAATATCAAAGTGGATTAAAGCATTTTTGCTGTGCTGATGGTAAATAAACACTCTCCTGTGTTCTGCACTGTACCGGTGTTACTCCATAGCCTCAAGCTGTTGCCTTTCTGCTTGATTTTCATATGCATCATCTTACTTCTGTTCTCCTGTAGGAGCATTGTCCTCTCGCCTGGGGCAACATCAACCTGTTTGATTACACCCACACTCTGGTAGCAGGAAAAATGGCTCTGAACCTGTGGCCTGTTCCACATGGACTGGAAGACCTGCTCAACCCCATCGGCGTCACAGGCTCCAATCCCAACAAGGTGAACAGCAAACATCTGTGTGAACATAAAGCTCATTCGCTTATTTGTGGCTCCAGTATTTTCTTTTTTTTTTTTTTACAGCGCAAGTGATGGTGTGATTTGTAAAGAGACATTAATCTGTCTACTGTGATGCTTTAATGTTGTTTTTCAAGTTAACTCGAAAACATGTTTTTGACAGACCAATAATTTTGCAACTATACATTATTTTAGTTATATGGAGCCGAATGGAGCATGACAAGACATTGAGAAGGTCGGATTTTCGCACAAAACAATCACAGTTGCCAAACATTTTAAGCTGTTCTTGTATGTACTGTGTCTGCGCTAGCCACTGACCTCTAAGCCCCATGACCCAGTTTTAACAGAGCTGGTGACGAGCTGTACAGTTTCAGAGCTGGACTTAAGCTGCCTCGATTTAAGCGACCAAGCTTCTTATCCCACTTAATTAATTACTCATTGGCACACCTTTCTTTGATTACACTAAACACCTTGAGTGACCTTCCTCCCGTCATACACTTTCTAAACACACAGGAAACCCCTTGTCTGGAGCTGGAGTTTGACCATTTCAGCTGCCCTGTCAAGTTCCCTGACATGACCACAATTGAGGACCATGCAAACTGGATTATATCCAGAGAGCTTGGCTTTAATTACTGCCACACCGGTTTGGTAAGATAACAAGCATGCTTGTTTTTTTATTATTTGTCTTGCGTCACTTATCAGATTCATTGTGAGATCTGATTTTCTTTCCGAGCAGCTGTCACATCGTAGTTCATGTGCACCACACTGAGAGATCTAAATATCACCTTTTAATTCACACGTTAAACCTTATGTGACAAGTGCTTGTAGACGCCTCACAGTGCTGCCATTGTTATTCATATTAATTCATCAAACTGTGTGCTGTTTGGTGTCACAGAGTAACAGACTGGCCCGTGACAACCCTCTGACTGACAGCGACAACGAGCAGCTACGGCAAGTCGGTAACAGAGACCCACTGTCTGAAATTACTGAGCAGGAGAAAGACTTTCTATGGAGGCACAGGTAATGTGTGTGTGTGGGTGTACTGTTATAACGGGTGTTCGAGGCGTCTGTTTGGATTAAATGTCAGCATTCTGTAATCGGAAGCATTCCACAAAAGTCATTGTTCAAACAGAGCTGTCCAAGATGTTACAAAAGTTGTACTTAAACTGTTTTAGACACGACTGCATCAACATGCCAGAGATCCTTCCCAAGATCCTCCTGGCTGTGAAATGGAACTCCAGAGATGAGGTTTCACAGGTGAGATCAGGTTTCTACTGCTGACACGCCTTTATTTTGAAGGCTGACTGTAAACACAGATTGTACACACACTTTCACACATTGTAGAGTTGTTCAAAATTGCTACAATACCAAAATATAGTGTATATCTGTACTCAGTGACTTGTTTTCATTTCAGATGTATTGCCTTCTGAAGGACTGGCCTGCTATCAAACCAGAACAAGCCATGGAGTTGCTGGATTGCAACTTCCCAGATCCCATGATCAGAGACTTTGCTGTGAAGTGCCTTGAGAAATACCTAACTGATGACAAACTCTCTCAGTACCTTATTCAGCTGGTTCAGGTGTGTTTTGTCCTCATCTGGCTGCAAACACAAGCTATGCAAACAGAGTCAACGTTTTTCATTTTGGCATGTTATTCTGATAAGTCAGATGATGTTTCAAGTTGATAAACTGAAGCTGTTTTCTGTATTTTCTGTGCCTGTGCCCAGGTTTTAAAATATGAGCAGTACCTTGATAACCCACTTGCACGCTTCCTGCTGAAAAAGGCGTTGACCAATCAGAGGATAGGACATTTCTTCTTCTGGCATTTAAAGTGAGTTAATATAAAACAGTCTTCTTCCAGAAAGTTGGAGCTGTTTATATGTGAAAGGTTAAACTCTTGGTTGAATGTCACTAACTGTCTGTTCCCAAGTAGCGTTGGATTTAAGGAAGTTCTTTGAAAATATCTAATTTCAGATCATGTTTTGGGATGCTGTGTACATTTTAGAGGCTGGATGCGCGTTCCATTGGGACACAGCCTCTTTAATGCGTTTTTCTTGCTCACATTTGAAGGTCAGAGATGCACAACAAGACAGTGAGCCAGCGGTTTGGCCTGCTGCTGGAGTCGTACTGCCGGGCCTGCGGCATGTATCTGAAGCACCTGAGCAGACAGGTGGAGGCCATGGAGAAGCTCATCAATCTCACCGACCTCCTCAAACAAGAGAAGAAAGATGAAGCACAGAAGGTAAGCTGACATCTGGCAGCTGTTAATTGTGATCCACTGAATCGTTGGGTTTAATCTCGATGACAGCTGGACCAATCTGGCCACAGAGATGCCCCTGTATATTACAGTGATGCAGTTTGGACAGTTTCTTTTTCCGTTTGCTTGCAGTGAAATAAATTTCACCAAATCATGATAAGACATTTCTGATAACTTAGTTTCTTTCCAAATAAGACAAAGAGCAAAATGTGGGAAAAAATAATCTGAATTAATGGTAACTGTACAAGCAGTGTTATTGGCAAGGTCCAGCATAATCCATATCTCCACAGCATTGGTTTCATCTGTGAAATGTAACGCAGTCCACTACCACAGCTCTTCCAAAGCTCTTTCGTTTACGGTGTTTGTTTATGTTCTCAAGAAGGTGTTGATTTAACTCTCTTTCTTTTTTTGATCCTCTGAAAACTAAGCAGTTTCTAGGCGTTGTTTGCTAGTGTCAGAAAAATCTTTTGTACAGCATGACTCAGTTATAATGAAATGAATCAATAGGAAAAGAAAAAAAAATAAAGTTAGACTTTATAAAACCTGAGAAACGTTGAGAAAATAATCAACATGTACAACATTTTTCAAAATACCCTTGGGTATTATGGTACTAGATAAACAGGTTTGCTGTACATACAACAGATATTTTAGTGCTTCCAGTTTTAATCTGTTTGTCTCCTACCAGCTCTGTGTAAACACAACCTGCAGCTCAGTCCAGTTCAGCTGACAAGCCCTTGAATTTTTTGTCATGTGACAAAAAAAGCTGTGCGAAGAAATGCAGAATAAATTAAACCTGTTGGAAAATGTGCTTTTAAAGAAATATCATGATTTTGGGGTTAGATTTGGTAAAGTTTTAAAGGAATGGCACATTACAGATGAGTGCCTCAAGAACTGCTGAAGGTTAAAAAAATTTCTCGCTGTCTTTTTGCAATATGTGGCTCTGATAAATGGTGTGATTTTAATTTTTTATTTTTTTTTAATTTAAATGCACTGGGATTTTGGACTTTAACATGTTGAGGTCATAGTAGATGGTGATAGTATTCTGGACTGAATTAAAGTCAAAAGTATCTCCAATATTTTGCCCCCCTTGTATGTATGAGGGGGCATTCTAACTGGATAGACAAAATATTACAAGGACTTCTCAGTGTAATGCAGTGCAGTACACGACCACCCACAATGACCTTAAGAATAAACAAAAAGCAGAATTGTCACTTCATAAGAGTTGAATCTATGCTAGAACTGTTGCACTGAGTTACTTTAGCTTTAACAGTTACACCTGAAAAAGGACCATTGAGTGTAGTTCTTCTGTTGAGTTTATAAACTTTGCTCTGTCTTGTTATTAAGCTGGCCAACAAGTCGCGTATCGTTTTAATTCAGAAAGCCCCAACGGCCATGAATAAATGAAATGTTGAAAGTGAGTTTCCACTAACAATGAAAGCATAAAAAGCACATTAGATAAGAAATAAGTGAAATATGTTACTAAAATGTATCATTACTAAAGTTCACTTAAAGAATAAGAAAGAAACTGGATCACTACTGAAGACCTAACAGTTTTATAATAATATTTAGATATATGATAAGTTGGCTCTGCATCAAGATAAGCAATGCTAAATTTAACAGCTGTTTTCTGGCCCTGACTAATTTGCCCGTCACACTAGTTTTGTTAGCTTTCTAAGGAGTTAGCTAGCTATCTAGCAAACTGACTTGAATCTGAATCTAAATTCCGTTTTATGTCCAGCAGTGGTGCTCTTTTGATCACTCTCGGGTCTCAAAGCCCCTTAAACTAATTTCACTTGTCATTGCCACAGCTGTGGACCTTCAGCATGGCCACCAGAGGGTGCATGTCATTAGCTAGAAGCACCTCTATGAAGTCGCATTACCTCATTGTAAGAGCTAAATAATTTTGCTAATGAAAAGCGGCAGTACGTTGACACTGTTTGCTGCATATTGACCAGACCGGTCTATTGCACCAGCCGCTCGACACCAAGATATTCATAGCCGATGGATTTGTTTATCTCCTCTCAGGTTCAGATGAAGTTTCTGGTAGAGCAGATGAGAAGGCCCGACTACATGGACGCACTGCAAAGCTTCACCTCCCCGCTGAATCCAGCACACCAGCTGGGAAACCTCCGGTACATCATGTCTCTTTTATCTAACACTGTTCTCAGAAATGGTTGGAATCTGATGTTTTGTTTCTTTTACAAGTGTTGCTTTGGGCTTTTCCTTTACATATTACCAGAAACCATAAAAAATGTTCTGTTCTGTGTGTGGATGAAGGACATTGAGAGCTCAGCCTCTTTTTATTGTAAACCCAATCCATGTGACTTGGCTGAGACTAAATAATGTTTGCATTGTTGTGGATCGGGACTCCCCATCAGCACAGCCATAAACACTGAAAGCTCACTAATATCCTTCCTATATAGACAGATGTTTAAAAAATCATGTCTGTGTTTCAGCTTGGAGGAATGCAGGATGATGTCGTCAGCAAAGCGGCCTCTGTGGCTTAACTGGGAAAACCCAGATATGATGTCAGAGCTGCTCTTTCAGAACAACGAAATCATCTTCAAAAATGGAGATGGTGAGTTCTTTCTGTGTTTCCCTCTTCGATCTCTCAGATTTCCTCCCTGCTTCTCCGTCTCAGTACACACACACACACACACACACACACACGCAAGCCTGCTGCTCTTGCTGAGCGTGCAGCATAATTCAGTCTAAGCCTGCAGGTTGTATCGCGGTGCACAAACACAAACCTATCTATGTTCTTTACACAGAATTCAGGAAGAACAACACTTTATTCGAATCTCACTTTACCTGCAGCAGCTTCTGCGTTTTGCTGCGCCATCTGCCACCAGCCCGACTTTGAAAGCTCTGCTCCATAATGCATCATGGAGTTGATCAAAGCGGCTAATATTCACCTCACTGTTACCCACCTCCCTGTCTCTCTTTTTGCCTCCGCAGATCTGAGGCAGGACATGCTGACGCTGCAGATCATTAGGATAATGGAGAACATCTGGCAGAACCAGGGCCTTGATCTCAGGTAGGCTCCTCACTTCGCCATGACAGCAGGGATGCAGGTACACGTTAACAGGCGCTGGACCTTTCATGTTCTGCGCTCCATACTTGAATGCAGATTAGCGGCTACCCCTGCAGGCCACCCCAGGTCATTTAACATAAAGTCCATCATTGCTGTCTTCGGTTTTTATTCTGCCTCTCTCATGTTCTCTGTCCTTCCTCCCTCAGGATGCTTCCGTATGGCTGTCTGTCAATCGGCGACTGTGTGGGCTTGATTGAGGTGGTGAGGAACTCTCATACCATCATGCAGATCCAGTGTAAAGGAGGCCTGAAGGGGGCGCTGCAGTTCAACAGCCACACACTGCATCAGTGGCTTAAAGATAAGAACAAGGGAGAGATGTGAGTTACATAAAGCAGCGATTTATACAGATTTTCCGCCTCATGTGCTGAGCAGAGGGGATGGTGATAGTGTTAGGGTGACATATCACAATGCACTGAATGCAGTGACTGAATCATCTCTGATATGTTTTCTGCTTGTGTGATGTCTCAGGTATGACCAGGCCATAGATCTGTTCACACGCTCATGTGCAGGCTACTGTGTAGCCACCTTTATCCTGGGTATAGGAGACCGACACAACAGCAACATTATGGTCAAAGATGACGGACAGGTGAAGATTACAGCTCAGATTACCTCTCTGTTGTTCTTTGTATGCTAACTTTTTGTTGTTTAAATATCTATGTAACATTTTACTTCATGTTTTGTCTTCACAGCTGTTCCACATAGACTTTGGACATTTTCTTGACCACAAAAAGAAGAAGTTTGGATACAAAAGAGAGCGCGTTCCCTTTGTGCTTACACAGGATTTCCTGATCGTTATTAGCAAAGGAACACAAGAGTGCACCAAAACGAGAGAGTTCGAAAGGTAGCACGACCCAAATACTCAAATACTTGGTAGCACGACCCAAGTATTTGACTTTTCCTGTCGTCTAAAACACACACACACACACACACACCGTCGGACGATCCGACTATTCAGGCCAGCCCTACTCATTAGTTATTTGTTGCTCTGTCCCCATGTTTCTTCCCTATTTTTTTGACGTCATATTTCTTCCCCCCCCCTCAGGTTCCAGGAGATGTGTTACAAGGCGTACTTGGCAATCCGGCAACACGCCAACCTCTTCATCAACCTCTTCTCCATGATGCTGGGCTCGGGAATGCCTGAGCTGCAGTCTTTCGACGACATCGCTTACATCAGGAAGACCCTGGCCCTGGACAAGTCGGAGCAGGAGGCCCTCGACTACTTCATGAAGCAGATGAACGACGCTCACCACGGCGGCTGGACTACCAAGATGGACTGGATCTTCCACACTATTCGCCAGCACGCCATGAACTAAGGAAAGAGAGGAGCAAAGAGCTGTGGCAACGACGGCACGCTACAAGACACAAGAGTTGTGAGAAACAAGCAAGTTCTTTTCCCCAAACACACTACGGCCTGGTTAATATTTCTGCCAGCGTGTGACTGAATCATTATCTGCCAGCACACCACAAAGTGAGGATGCTCAGAAGAGCCTTTTTCAGGGACATAAATTTCTAACCACTCCTGTATCTACAGGCGTCTGAAATTTGTCTCCCTGCATTATGAACTTCAGAAGACAGGGTGGAGTTATATTTCATCTGTCTTCTTCATAGGAACTCAAGTATATTGGACCTCAACAACATTGGCCTTCATGTGAACCAACAATTGACAAATGTTATTTTTCTGATTCTTTTTATTCCTTTCAGTACATCTACAACCATCAGCATTTAGAGAGGAACGTCATGAAGTGGTGTACCGTGAGCACAGGCGGCTTTTTCTAAACTGACAGAGTGCAACTGAATTATTTCTACTACTTGTTTTGAACCGATGAAGGTGGGGATGGGGGAGGGGGTGGCTGGTTATCGGTGCACACAGCCAGGCTGGTGGTCACCAACGAGCAGGCGAGCGCTTACAGGGTCATTATTTTCCCCTCACAATTACATAAACGGGCGAGAACACTGTAATTACGGGGCTGACAGGATGTGTTGTTGAAAATCCTTAATGAGCATTTAACAGTTTATGGAGCAAACTGAAATAATGGCCTATTTGTAGCCTACCAATGATGACGTGTCCTCAGTTTAGGAATCGTGGCTCGTCACAGAACTGACTTTTGTACAGCAGTATATCCATATACTTGTATGCATTCGGTGCACATATTCCTTTTTGAGTCTATTTTCTACTGAGCCAAAGTCCTAGATGTATAACCCCACTACTCAGCAGTCTTATTGTAAAAAAACTAAACAAAATAGTCACTATATTCCAAGTCTTGTGTGTACTCCTCATAGCACTGATCTCCACAGTATTTGTTTTGTTTCGTCTATCAGTATTATTCTGTGTCAGATGTTGAGGCACAAACCTTCTTCATCCACCCGATGCAGATGGACCGGAAAAAGAGCTTTGATGGCCAGCTGTATAACATGTTGTGAAGCGGTTTTTTTTGTTTGTTTTTTTTATTGTTGTTTTTGTTATTCGGCAGACACAGGCAAGAGGGGAAAAAGGATGCGTATTTGTGTTTGTTTTGTGTGCTGTGCTGTTACACTATGCAAGTTGTGATCCTAACATGTACTGTATACTGCAACAAAAAAACCTAAAAAGTTGATGTCAGAGTAAGGCAGAGAGTGAACCGCGTCTCCCACCGACACACAGACAAGTGTGTCGGTGAACTTTGTACAGACAGTACATGGAAGAAAAGAAAAACAAACAAAGAAAAAATGCACAATGCTGCCGTGTAACAGTATCGTCTACTTCTTCCCAGCGAAACAGAACTGTGAGAAACACCTTTCGGACCCCGCCTTCTCCTTACCGGGCTTCTAACTAACTTTGGAGCTTCAATCTAAGCCATCTGTAATGCATCTCAGATGTTTTGTGTGTCTCCTCCTTCTCAATCACAGACTCTCTCTTCTCAAAAATTTGCCAGATTGTGACATCCAGGTAGAGAAAAGTAACCGAAGTGATATTTTTGAAACCTTCCAAGTGTCTTCTTCCCTCCTCTTTCCTGTGATTACCGCCCTTGCGTGTGGAGGAGTAGTCGTCGCAGGTTTGATCACTGCACAGACTGGCGCGCAAGAGGCCCTTAAGTGTTCTAGCTTTACTAAATGATACATCACGGGGCGGTTTCCTGGACACTTGAGTCTGTCTGAGAGTCCAGTTTGCGTTTTCTGTACATGGGTGAGGACTTAAAACTGCTCAGGAAACCGATCCTGCTTAAATGCATGTGCTTTCTGTGCAGGATACAGAGCAGTGGGCCGGACCCGAACTGAGAAAACTAAACCCAGTGTACTTTATAGAAGAACTATCTAAATGATGCTATTTCCTTTGTACTTGTTCTGATTGTTTTTGTTTCTCACACTGCATTATGCATGAGGTCCTCAAATATCTACTTTTTTTTGTTTGTTTTTTTTGTTTGACCTGATGTTGTTTACTTGAATTTCATGTATAGAAATGACCTTGTTACTTGTTTGAGGTACAACAAAGTCACAATGAAGGTAACAGATACTGCTACTGCTACTACATGTGCAAATGCTTTCCTTGAATAACTACAGAGGTAATATATTTTTGTATTTTTAAATGTAAACAAACTCATATATGTACCTGCTAACCAAAAAGAAAAAGGAGGAATCACGCGTAACATGCACCATCCTCATACAAAGTCCAACAGCCAGCCTCTAGTTGTTGAAAGGATATGAATGACAAAGCAGAGCTGAATGAAGGACAAAGACGTGATGCTGTTGTCAGAGTACCATCTTCACTTCAAGTGGAGACTTCTTGTCCTATGTGGAAATCTGTAAGCACAATAAGGAAGTAGAAACTATGTCTGCATGTTTATAAAAAAGAAACAAACTCATGTTAGTTATCTATTCATCTGTATATATATCATTAAAAAAACCTTCAAATACTTGTTTTAATCATCCTCATATGACCATGTCTGATACAAAACTGTATGCATTCATTTATTGTGCTGTTGAATAAAATCATTTCTCCTTATCTCATTGGATTTCCGGAGTAATTTCATTACATTGTTATACAGTTGATGGAAAGTTTGGTAATTTAGAAGACACTTCTACATTGTTGTGCTTTATGGGAAACATTGACAATGCAAGGCAAGACTCCCAAATTGAAGTATTTTCAATCTTTCCCACGAGATCTACAAAAACAAGACTCTTAATTTGGTGAACTGGTGTATAAAACAATATTACTGATTTGTATGACTAAAAAAATGCATCTAACATTTATCACAACCCCCAGATCACATGAGTTAACCCTGTAAAACCCAAATATTAAAAAAAGTTAAAATACATTTATTTAGATCTAAAATTTTCTAAAAATATAAAAATGTAATATATATACAGTATGTGTATATATATGGATGTGTTTAATGAGAGAAGCCAAACAATCCAACTTCCAGCAGTGAAACTACCAGTGGTTGTGTAGCAGGAATCCATCCTGGTGACCTGTGGTCCAGTTCAGTTCTTTTCAAGTGTTTTAAATATGTAAATCTGTAAAACCCAAATATCTAAAAAAAAAAAAAAAAGGTAATCAATATTTAGATATAAATAAAACTAATAATGTATATATATATATATATATATATATATATATATATATACCTATATACTGACAGTCATTAAAAACTTTGAGACCATATTTTTCAACATAATTTTTATTTTGAAGCCCGAAACTGGATTTTCTTCATATGAATCATTTGTTTAGCATATTGGCATACAGAAACAAAAATCTAAAGTTTCAAGAATGATTTCAAAATAAAGAATTTCACAAAAGAAAACGGCACCTCCCAAACACAAAGTCACAACAGTCAATACAGAGTATGGCCTCCATTTGCTTCGATGCAGGCAGCAATCCGTCGGCGCATGCTTTGGACCAGGCTTCTGATTGTGGGTTGGGAACAGCCCATACGCCTGGCTACATCACTGTAGCTCAAACCGGCCTCCACCATACCCAGTGCCCGGAGACGTTGTTCATGTGATAGACGCGGCATGATGCTGTTCACTGGACTAACAATGGTGGCCTTTTCTGGGCCTTTATATAGGCCTTCAAAACCCATTCTCAAACTGTGCAGATACTCACTGAGTATTGCTTGGTGTGTATTTGGTTCACTTTTGCAAAGTGACCAACCCATGTGCAATGAATCATGACAAAATGACAACTCAACATTATCTCAACTACCAGGGCACTAGATCATCAGTAAATCCACAATGAATAATTACAACCCCCCTACAAGTAGAATTCTGCGTACATTTCTACCTCAAAGTTTCTATTGACTGTCAGTATATATATATATATATATATATATATATATAATAACATAAATAAAAATAAACCTGATGTTGTAAAACAGTGGGTTTTACAGGGTTAAAAGAAGCAAAAGGGAAATTAGCAACAGTAGAAACAGAACAAAATCACTCAAGAAGGAACCAAGAGGAGAGGGGGACACCGACTGGCTGTTGCCACTTTACGTTGGTAATCACACGTTAGTATTGTATTATTTTTAAGTTAAAGTGCAGACTATTAGATTGTTTTTGTATTACACCGATCAGCTGCAATATTAAAACCTATAATCATCTACAATGCAATGCTCTGCTAAGAAATCTTGGGTCCTGAATTTATCTGGATGTTACTTTAACACCCACTTAGAAATATTGTTCTAACCAAACACATCTCCTCATGGCAGCTGCACTCCTGGCATGCCCTACCACACGGCAAAAAATGCTCCGAATCGATTCGAGGAACATGACCAAGAGTCAGAAAAAAGAGCTGTTTTAATGCTGTGGCTGATCAGCGTACATGTATGATTAGAAATGAACAGGTTACTTAGACTACACTGAAAACACAGGCCTGACAGTAGCTTCACTGTTTTAGTTCACTCTCTCCTTCCTCACAGTGCCTGTTTTTGGTCACAGCAGGCAAACTGTTTTCAGACAGAAAGCTCTAAAAATCCACTACCTGCTCAGCACCAAACAGCAGACAGACACAGTCAGAGACTCGCTGTGAACATGGAGGAGTGTTCAGTAGCTGAACAACAAGATATCAAATGTAGGCTTAAACATGAGAGGCGCAAACAGCTGAGTCTTTTCCATTATGAATTTAATCATCTGAGCTTTGTGATTTGTGGGTAATGTGACACACCTTGTGTCCCTCTAGCAGCCTGTTAAGAATACCTGAGTCCTCTGCTGCTGTGTTTCTACTATTAACACCTGCTGGTCATCTGTAACTGGACTCCAGGAAAAAAAATAAACAATGATGACTGGTAGAGGCTGATAAAGGCTTTGTTTTTACTCCACCTGATGACCATACACTCATTTGTTCCTCTGTCAGGAATCGTCGTCAGACTTCCAGAGACCTTAAAAATGAGTGGGCACTGTCGAGAAATGTGATTTGTTCTGCAAGGACAGTTGGAAACCGACTTCTTGAAGCTAGTCTGAAGTCACACAGGGCGAAAGAAGCCCTTCATTAAAAAAAGGCAGAGCAAAGCCCGGTTACTCTTTACTGAGGATCACAAGGATTGGACTGTTGATGATTGGACTAAGGTTCTCTTCAGTGATGAATCCAATTTTCAGTTGATGCCCACTCCAGCCAACTTACTGGTTAGGAGGAAGCCTGGAGAAGCTACAAACCAGACTGTCTGCCCCTACAGTAAAACATGGGGGTGGATCAGTGACCATCTGGGGTTGTTTTGTTATAGGTGGAACGAGGCAAATGCAATTGTGTGAAGGGCAAATGAACCAGGTCATGTACAGGGCTACGCTTGAAAACAGTCTTCTTCCATCAGCTGGAAAACTCTTTATTAGGAAGTGTTCTTGGACAGGGCTGCACAGTTAAGTAGTGGTTAGCCCTTTTGCCTTGCAGCAAGAAGATCCCTGGTTTGAATCCCAGGGTGGGCCTGGGATCTTTCTGCATGGAGTTTGCATGTTCTCCTTGTGCATGCGTGGGTTTCCTCCGGGTACTCCGGCTTCCTCCCACAGTCCAAAAACATGCTGAGGTTAATTGATTACTCTAAATTGCCCGTAGGTGTGAATGTGAGTGTGATTGTTTGTCTGTATATGTAGCCCTGTGACAGACTGGCGACCTGTCCAGGGTGTCCCCTGCCTTCGCCCGAGTCAGCTGGGATAGGCTCCAGCACCCCCCGCGAACCTAGTGAGGATAAAGCGGAGTATAGAGAATGGATGGATGGATATTCTTGGACCAAAATTACAACCAAGAATTTCCTTTATTTTAAAAAAAAATCTCCAAACATCTGAGATAAATGTGATTTACTTTTCAAACCTGCCTTATTTAATTCTTCTGCCGTTCCTAATTTGTTCTATGAAAAAGACGATTCAAATTTTAGAACTTGTTGGTAATGTTAACCAACTCAAAAGGCACTACATGGCACTCATTCTCTAGAATTAGACTAAAGCTATGACATTTTAGGACTTTGACACTTAACCCTCCTGTCGTCCTTCAGGTCAAATTGACAGATTTTAAAGTTTAAAAATTTCACAGTGAAAACTTCCACATTTTCAAACATTTTTTAGGAAATTTATGAACATTTTTGGGTGAAAAAAAACAAATAAAAAATGTTTAAGAACACTTAAAAAAATCAACCAAAATCCAGTGAATTTCGCTGTCAAATTTGGGTATTTTTTATTTAAAAAAATTAAAACTTTTGAGTGAAACTTTTCAGGAATTTTCTGCCTGAAGATTTTTCAATTTTTTATAAATTTGGGGAAATTTTTTCTGAATTTTTGGACTTTTTTAAGACAAGGCAACAACATTTTTTGGTAAAGAACAACACGAGGGTTAAGAACAACATTTTTCCTCTCTTTACAATCCAGCCCTAGTAATTAAATTTAGTAGTTTTTGGGATACTGCAGCATAAACACCGGCTGTGTCACGTAGGAGACTGCAGGCTGGATCTTCGGAGGAGTCTGTACAGTTTTCCCTGAGTGTATCTTGAAGTCATCCTGGCTCCTGTAGTCTCGCTGCACACCTCAGAGGACAGATGAGCTAAGCACTGTGTCAGCTTCACGAGTCCCACCAGCAGAGCTCCGCCGCCCAGCATCACACAGGGCCACAGCAGAGCCAGCAGCGCCTTCCTCAGAGTGTACTTCCTGCTCAGGATGACGTGCTCGGGGTGTCTGGTGTGGTCGATGAAGCACGACGAGGTGCTGCCCAGCTGGCCGTCCAAGCTGCTCTTCACCCTCCGGACTTCATCCTGCAGCGCTTTTCTGTCCATTTGACATTTGGGTATGTAGAAACACTGGGAGAGAAAAGACAGGAGTCGAGTGTAATTCTTTTTTATCAAGTGACCCGCTTGTTACCGTCGGCAGCACTGATTGCAATCAGCAAGGCCGACTGCAAGGGCCTTTTTTTTGGATTCTGTTTTTTGTCTGTTTTAAAAAAAGAGAGAGAACATTTTCTCGCTTCAATTTGCTGTAATGGCACTGAAAGAATATTCGATGCAATCTCTCTGAATGGAGCAGAAGTGCAGTGCGAGAGCATTGCCTAATAATATCTGCTGGCTTATTCACAAGAGCAGAGGAATTAGGGTACTGCTGCTATTTCATCCTGTCAGGTAGTTCGGAGCAGTTATTTGCCTCGACTGCTTTCTCAAGTCCCTACTTATATGTCTAATATAAAACTGGGATTACTGTGAGTCCTGAGAAGTAGCATTAAGTCCTATTTAAACAGAGCAGTCACACATGTGAGTGGTGGGACATGGACACCAAGTCAGAGGTGCTCCAAAGCTGATCCAAACATACAGCTCTATTAATTCACAGAAGCTGGAATCTACCTCCATAACTTCCTACCTCAGTTGCGAGGAGAACCGATTCCTCGTCAAAGTGCAGAAAGGCCTCCTGATTGGAGCCTGTGAGGTTGACTGTCACCCTGAGGCAGGGCACTGTGCTCACACCTCTGCAGTCCACCCACTCCTCCGGCAGCTCGGTCTGCTGCAGCACACAGCTCACCTCCTGATCCCAGTCACTGCAAGACAAACACCAGGGAGAGAAGTCAGAGAAGTCAGACCTCATCTTCCAGCATGCAAACTCACAGCAGAAAGACACTAATTGAAACACTGCAGCTATACATTATTCTTATTGTTTCATCTGGAACAGGTGCACAATACATTTCACTGTGCATTATACTATGTATAACTGGGCTTGTGTTAAATAAAGGTCTTGAGTCAGTAGGATGGTGTGACATCAGATGTTGCACAGACACTGATGGTGCCCAATAATAAACGAGACAGAATTCACAGTTTTTCGCTCACCATTCACAGTCGAAGCTTCTGATGTGCCCTCTGACATGCAACTTGAAATAATCGATTTGCAGTGTGATGTAGAACTGAAGGACAGATTTGCCTCTGTGGGCTTGGAAACATTTGATCAGTATCTCCTCCAGGCTACCTTAAATTAACAGCACTGGCTGCAAAAATGTTGTGCACGTTTGGGACGACCGATCTTTGTGAGCAAGTTTTCTCAGTAATGAACATTAATAAAACAAAACTGTGCACAACGCTCACACATAAGCACTTAACTGACACGCTGAAGTTGGCTGCTGCTCAGGACATGATGCCTGATACTGATGCACTTGTGCAGGCTAAAAGATGTCAAGTTTCAGGAGCAAATACGAAGCAAGAATAAATCCTGTAAAATGCTGCTTTAGACATTGTTGCCCTAGGAAAAAAAACAGTTGCTAAATGAAAACTTGCTGTAGTAAATACTGTGAAATTCAGTGTTGGTCATCAGATTCACTACAAAAGTGCTTGGTTGAGTGGAATATTATTTCTAATGGATGCATCCATGTTATGTATGTAGTTTTTAATGTATATTTTACATATAAATTTTATACATAAACAAGGCAGATGACAACTTAACTTTAACTGTCTGTATAAAATAGCTGCTACTTAAGATTTAAAGGTGTGCAGAGTTAATTTAGGTGTTCACAATTACTTTCCAGATGTGGAAAACAGACTTCAAAAAATTTCTATATCTTGATAAGTTTGATTTTTTTTTTATTCCAGGACTATGTTTTTAAGTTACACATACCTGTGACTAAATATGTTGTGCCATTGTACAATCACTGTGATCAGTTGTAATGCACACAAATAAATGTTAAACTGAGTCATAGTGTTGTTGAAATTGCACTTACTTTAATCTCTGGTTGTTTCTAATATAGTTTTTAAAAGGACAGTTCATTACATATACAGATTTTTCTAATATACTTGTTCTGCTTTGCACTAAAACGTCGGAAAAACTTAGACTTATTTTTGCAGCAAAATTGCAGGTATTAACCTCAACAATCTCTCTGATGTGTATAAGCTCAGAGCCTTAAATAAGGCCCGCACACTCCTCACTGACCAGAGCCACCCCTTGGTTGGTGAGTTTGTGCGGCTCTTGTCAGGCCGCAGGTATATCCTGCCAAGATGCAGGACAAATAGACTTAAACATTCCTTTGTCCCTGCTGCAATTGTCCTGCTAAACAAGTGACTGACTAACCCATTTGTGCTATCCATTGTTGTTATTATTGTCTGTGCTTGGTACTCTGCGATGTGATTGTTGTTGACTTGCTCTGATGGCTGTATAGTGATTTGCCCCACGGGGATAATAAAGATTCCTTGAACCTTGAACTTCTCAGTAATTATGCTATAAGTTTACTGATCCGGCCCCTTTGAGATCAAATTAGGCCGTATGCGACCCCTGGACCAAAATGAGTTTGACACCCCTGTACTAAACTATGATGTTTTTGTCATATTTTGGAAGACATACTCAACTGTGATGTTTTTTTCCACATTTTGGACGACATACTAAACTATGAAGTTTGTTTCCACATTTTGGATGGCATACTAAAACATGATGTTTTTGTCACATTTTGGACGACGTACTACACTATGACTCTTTTTTCTGGCAGCTACATCTTGCCACCCTGATCGTCACATAACTCTGCCTCATTCCTTGGCAGAGTAATGAAATTTTCAATTTAAGTTAGAATACTGTCTATCATATGACTTCCACTCAGCATCCTCAGACAGACAGTGTACCTGTTAACGTAGGGTTTGACTGTCGTGATGCCGACCACAAAGAACATGAGCACAGAGAAGGCCATCATGGTGAAGCCCAGCAGGATGGCCCGGTCCTCCCCAACACTCGACACCGGCGTCTGGGTCCGAGCTCCCTGCCCTCCTCGTCCATCGGCTCCTCGGCTGCTCTCATGTTCCTGAGCTACAGATGCATGGAGGAACTCCCTGTGACTCACATAACCACACATAAATACCATAAATACATTAATGGACAGCAGGGGTGCAACAGCTTAATGCAGCAGTGACTTGTTTTTTAATGTGATGCATTAACAGAGTTCATGTTTGACTCTCAAGCTACATTATTGTTTGACTTAGCTGAAAAACAAAAAGCATCTGAGCCGGTTTACTGAGATTTTTGATTGAAAAACAAGTCAGTGCTTCTTTGGAAGTGGAAGCATGCTAGCACAGCAGGGGTTTTTTAGCACAGTTCTAATGTTGGCATGCTAGCAAGCTCACATTGACAACTTCGCTGATGTTTGACCAGCTGACTGATGAATAAACCAGCATCTCCTCTCTAAAGAGAACAATTAAATTAATGCAGCAGAGGCCAAGAGATCCTGACCTTTAGTTACTGTAAGTGGAGCTACAAAAACACGGGTCCTTCATTTTCCAATAATCCAATACAAAATGCATTTTTTTGCTAAACTAAGCATGCAAATGACTTTTAAACTCCCCAATTCATGATATAGACTTTTAGACTCCTGTTTCCCATCGTATTACTGTTCTACCATTGGCGGTTTAAATCAAAGTTAAAGGTTCGTCTTTATTCCTTCATTTTAATTCTTCTTGAAGTTGCCTCAGTCACGTCCACTCTTAGTTTCTTTTATCACCCTGCTGTTTTGTATTGATCGTTTGCCTCATTTCACTCAGTTTTCTCTTTAAGTCTTTTGCTTTTTTAGCTGTAACACTTTTCTAAACAGCCAACGTGCTTTACCTCAGCAATCCTGCTCATATGGTTGTATGACATGCGTTCATGCTTGGTTTTCTGTTATTCTTGCCACTTCATGCATTCACGTTGCACTTTTGCATGTTATTCACCGTGTCTTCTCTGCTGTAGGGTCTGCTTTGTTCCGTCAGTCCTCTCTCTCTGTACCTCTCTGCAGTGTTTATGCTCCCTAGCTTGTTCTCTATTTGTTTCTGCTGTTGTATTCTCTCATTTTCGCCCTCACTCAAACCAGTCAAGGCAGACGTCCACCTTCCCTGACCTGGTTCTGCTGAAGGTCTCTTAATGTTGAAAGGAAGGCGTTTCTCTCTTCTGTTTTCAATATTCTACTTACAGCAAATCTTTCAATTTATTAGGTTTTCTATGTCGAATTTTGTCGGGTCTTAACTGTAATTTTGTAAGCCGGTCAGATAAATCCAGTAATATTATGGAGACTAAACCTGAATGTTTAATTTATTCTGGTATATTTATATTTTATATAATGTTGCAAGGACCCTACAGAGGATAAAGCAGTGCATAGACAACGGATGGATATAATCTTGGACGGTCTTAACTGTAGTATTTACATTACTCAAGTGAATGTGCACAATATACAATACTGCACAGTCTTTACCTAAATATTCCTCCGTGTTTGGTAAATTTGTGACTTGGAAAGGACTTTAGCTTAACAGCTGTATTTTTAAATGTTCTGTATAAATCCTAATGACTTGGCTTGAACATAGTCGTTTTTTTAAATTATATTTCTGTATGCTTTTAAGTTGTGCATTGTTGTAATCCAATGCCCTGCTTCACTGCCATGTTGATGCTTCTTTTCATTTCTTTCACCTTTTCTTGACCATTGAAACTGACCGATTTTGTGTCCTGCCGTCAACATGCTCATGTGCTTTCATGTATGTATGAAAACTAAACCCACTCAAACTGAGATTGGGACTTTTGAAGTCTATGGGATATATCTTTCATACATTTTTATTAAAAATAATAATAAAAAGAAGTTCATTATGATCATGTCTTTACAAATCCCAGAATTATTTATTATGAAAACAATCACTTATTAATAAAAAATGACTGGATATCACTAAAATGTCAACTAAATAACCGTCCGAATTTAACAACAACCACCTTCTAATTAGCTAAACGATAATAAAGTGAGCTTATTCAAAAACAATTTTGATTGTGCTACTTTTATTAAGTTGGGATAATCATGACAGATATTTATTTTTTGGCAATATGTCAAATTTTATATGGGAAATAAATTGTATCTGTGTTAGCCATTGCAAAAACACCTCTCAAGGAAGTGAAAAAAAAGAAAAAAACATATAAATCCTAAAAAAAAAAAAAAAAAAAACTCTCAAGGAAGTGTTAATTCCAGATCACATGACTTGCTCCACATGATGTCATTTCCTCCTGAAGGAAAGACTGGAAGACTCCAAGGCTTTCTGAGTTCTTTAATATAAAGTAGTGTGTGAGTCAAGTGTGGATTTATGGCATGTCAACAGGTTTACTACAATATCTTTATAAATAACTTTTAATTTCAATTTAACTCAGTTGTATCTATAATATCTAGAAGAATCTCTCTCTAAAAATGCCATGTGGTGTTTGGTTATAGGCGGCCATGTTGATTTTAGGCCTGAAAACAGCAATAATATCAACTATGTTACAAAAAGTCCCGCAATCATATATTAACTCGATTACAACACCACTGGTGGAGAACACCTCCATGAAGCACCTTTAAAGCAACAACCCTGATGACATCATTAGGGTTATTGTCCTTCTCCAGAGATGAGAAAACACACAGCACTTTCACAGGCTAATAGTCTTCATGTGCAGAATCAGTGGAATGCAGAGTTAACGGATTCTAGTCAATACAACTTTGCATATCTTAACATGCATTTTTAATACAGCCCCAGTGAGCGCCTACAGTGTGTATAATACGCAGCTCTGTTTAAATTCAGCACTTTTTTTTTTCTGTCATAATGAACTCCCAGCAGTGTTCTCCAAAGTCCTGCTGCCTGTCTCAGTCGATCATCTGCTCTTACCGTGTCTGACGCCTGCGAGCCCCATGCAGGTTGATGTTAATGGGGATGCTGAACGATCTCCGGGGAGAAGCTGTGTTCAAGAACATGCCCACTCCTCTGCCGGCCACCTCCCAGCTCCAAGTATGTACAGTATATCCCCCTAACAAGCTCTGCTCTATCTGAAAGTCAAATGTCCTTCTGCCGACAGCTGATCACCATCGTGTCTCCAGCAGGCTCCAGTGCAGTGACCAGACTGTGTTTTATCCACCAGGGAACTTCCTGTTGTTTACCAAGGCTCAAAGGTGAGTGTAACAACACCTTCCACCCTCAAGTGTGTTTCTATAGAAACCGCCACAGGTAAGGCAGGTAGGATGCTAATGGCCTCTCAGTGGGCCGGTACGCTCAGCTGCAGATGTTTGTCATGGAAAAGCTGAGCCGAATGACTCCCTTCTTGATTATTAACTTGTTGCACAGAGTGAAGCTTCACAGTGACACTTTACTGCTCACATATTCTTGATGAAATCATTTTAACCCTTGTGTTGTCCTGTGGGTCAAAATTGACCTGTTTTAAAGTTTAAAAATGTGGGGAAAAAAAATTTCACAATGAAACTTCTGATGTCCACATTTTTAACATTTTGGGGAAATCTTTGAACATTTTTTGGTGGAAAAAAAGATGTTAAAAATGTTTCTTAAGAACATTCACAAAAAAAATCTGGATTTTGGTTGATTTTTATGTGAATGTTCTCAAAGAAAATATCAGAAGTTTTACTGATACATATATATGTAATCACTTTAGATATTTTTAGGATTTTTTAGGAAGATTTTTGCTAATTTTCTGATAATATTTACAATATTTTTTTAAATAAAAATTTAAGGGAAACTTTTAAGGAATTATTGGAATTTTCTTCCTGAAGGTTTTTGCAAATTTTCAGAAATTTGGGGAATTTTTTTTGCTTGGATTTTTTCAGACAAGGAAACAAGATTTTTTTGGTGCCTGTAAATGAGGACAACAACAATACATAAAGTGGCAATTGTATACCAAACCAACCATCTGTACACACGACTATACACACGTATAGAAGAGATACTGACCCAAAAACATGAGTCCTGCGACTTTTCATTCCCTCTTCAGCCCGTTGAACTCGAAAACCTCTCAGTTGGTCCAAACACTGTCTGTGGTGTGAGTGCAGGCCAGTTTATATGTGTTATTCAAACAATCGAAACGCCTTGTATTATTCATGGGCTGCTGAAAAACATATGGAGGTATTATCTTAGTGACAGTTCTGTTTAATATAACAAGCCCAAGGCCAGGAACACGGCAGCAGCTTGAAAACAGAGCAACCATTCAACAAAACAGACAGCACTGTCACACCTAATTTATTCACTATTGAATACAGTTGAGCATTAATTTGAATATTTCCCTTTGTCACACACGCTGGTGTTAAAGCTCCATATTTTGGGATACACGATGCTTTTTTATCACATCTATTTCATTTATTTTTATGGCTATAGCTGTGTGATTTATTATATGTGTGACCTGCTATGAAGAACTCACAAAGTTATTCATATCTACAACCTGCAGAGCGGAGAGGCTTGACACATTTCTTCACGGAGTTTGCAGAGAATCAAGTGCTTTTGATGAAACTGAAGAAAACAAGATTAAAAATGTATAAAGCTCTGGGTACTTTACCTCACCTGGTAACCTGAGACACTGCTTTGACCGTGAGGCTCGCAGCATGACGGCGCACTACAGACGTGACTCAAACAGAATTTCATCTTTAACATAAATGCCTAATGGGATCGGACGGCTGCAATCATTTCAGCTGGAGCTGTTTTGTTTCTGATGCTGACTCGATGGGCTTCAGGCTTCACACCAGCTTTCTGATCTGTTTCCAGGGCATTCTGAAATGACCTTCGTCAATGGTGCGATGGATTCCTCTGATTATCCGGCCCAGCAGTCGTAAGTGGACGAATGGTGTCTCTTGTTATCTAATTATGCTTCTGAACAACATTTCAGAGCAACATGCACAGACAGAGGTTGGTGTATAAAAAGCTGCAAGTTCCCGAGCACAATGGATGATCGCCAGAAGAGGAATTTAACGTTTTTCACCATCGGGCTGATATTTATGCTGAGCGGCATAGAGTACGGTAAGTTCATTCTGCAGTGCACATCACAGCTGATTAAGCATCTGATTTAATTTCAATATATTTTGCTGCGAGTAAATGAAGCTTGTCATTTACACATCTGCCTCCTTTGCCTTCCCTCGCTCCTCCGTCATCGGCTCAGCTGTCATTCTGCCGACAATATGGAAGTACCTGCAGATTCTAGAGGCCCCACCTTACTTCCTGGGTCTGGGCCTGTCTGCCTTCAGTCTGAGCGGGCTGCTAACAGGCCCCGTTTTTGGACTCTGGTCAGATCGGAGCAAAACTACAAAGCCCATCATCCTTTTCTCCAATATTTTTGAGATTGCTGGTGAGTCAAAGCACAAGACAAAGCTCATGACCGGCTCACATTTAGACAGTGTGAAGCTCTGCAGGCCCTATTTGGTGTCAGAACTCTAAACTGATTTGTTTGCACTGCAAGCTACACAGGGAATGTAGATGGCTAGAAGTGTGTAAAATGGCAAAATTTTAAAAGAAAATTCAGGTCACAGGCCATTTTGTGCGTAAAATTCCATATGAATTTTGATTTGCTTATCTATTTAATGCCTGTTTTATCGTTGTTTACTGTTATTGTGTTTTATTTGTCCTCCTTTTGCAAAGACACTTTCTAGCATTGTTTAAAAAAACTTCTGGTCTTAGTATTTTAATATTTTATGCTTCTTGTACTATTTTGTCTTGTTTTTCTTTTACAATTTTAATTCTTACTCCTGCTACTATTGACTGTCTTTTAACATGGTTAGCACTTTGGTGAACTCAGGTTGTTTTAAAACATGCTGCATAAATGAATCAACTTGATTAGATTTGATATAAATAAATCTTATTATTATATATTAGTTAACTTAAATGGTAGTTTCGAATAGTGAGCATGAATTCATTTTATTACTGCATTATCAGAGTAATGCGACTTCAGTGTGTTTAGACATGATGTTGAGTCGCCTTTTTTTTAAGAAAGCTGCAAAATTTGACAATTGAGCCAACAAATCGTGCCAGATGTATCTACATACTAGATAAAAGCTAATATTAACATCCAAACCACAGACAGTACACACAAAATGGATGTTAGTCATTAATTTGAGGGCTACGACATGTTTTTTTTATTAAGCATAACTTTTTATTATCTTTTTTAGTCTAAATGGGACCATAATTTACAAAATGAGCACCAAGTTGTCTTCAAAAAGTCTTGAAACTAGTGATTGAGACCATGAAGTCATTAGTTAAATGTTTACTGTGGTAATAAATCAAGTGAGAAGTAGAATCATTTTATCATGGACTTCTATACAATCAGAACTGTTTTGCAATCAGAGGAGTCGCCCCCTGCTGGCTGTTAGAGAGAAATGGCTTAACACTTCAGACTTGAGGGCTATTACCATCTTTTATTTATAGTTTATGATTCTAACATACTTGCACTGGCAGTATGAACAAGCTAAAGTTGCTCAATATGGTGATGTAAAGATGATGTCTATACATCACCATGAAAGCATTCGCTAATTAGCAGTAAGTAGAATAGAAAGTAATTGGCATGTTTGATGAACTTTTCATAACAACTAATCTTAGTAATAATCATTATCATTATGATACTACTACTATTAAAACTACTAATAATAATAATGATAATAATTATAAATCTTATGATGGCTTAGAAACACAAAATAAATCATGTAAAAGAGAAACCATAACTACAGTTAAAGAAAACTGAGATAAAATTAGCAATAAAAACAACAAAAATTATTAAAACAATATAATTATTAGGAATAAACAGAGCAAAAAAGACTTCAGAAAAGGTAAGTCTACTGAAAGAAGACTAGCTGGAGGTAAAATAAGATAAAAGTAAAGCTATAATTACCCTTAGGATAAAAATGAAATATAAATAAAACGGATAAAAATTATTTCCCTGCAGGTTGCAGGTGCACAGTGGATGAACTGGATATCCAGTGTCAGTACAAACAGCCGGCACCTGCCATGTAATCCAATCATTTAAGTGTGTTAGGTAAGAGCTTAGAATAAAAGACAGCATCCATCCATCCATTCTCTATACACCGCTTTATCCTCACTAGGGTTGTGGGGGGTGCTGGAGTCTATCCCAGCTGACTCCGGCAAAGGGAGGGGACACCCTGGACAGGTCACCAGTCTGTCACAGGGCTACATATACAGACAGTCACACTCACATTCACACCTACGGGCAATTTAGAGTAACCAATTAACCTCAGCATATTTTTGGACTGTGGGAGGAAGCCGGAGTACCCGGAGAAAACCCACGCATGCACAGGGAGAACATGCAAACTCCATGCAGAAAGATCCCAGGCCTAAAAGACTGCAGTGAATCTATATAATATGGTTAAAAATAAACAGTTGGGGATTAAATAAATCAATCACATTAAACACCAAGGCTGAATTACATGCGACTTAAAGAAGAAAATGCAGAGAACTAAACAGTCAAAAACAAGCCAAGAATTTCTTAGTTTGGCTTTCTTAACTGTGGCTCACAGGCATGATTTTCTTCTCTGTTTGTCCTCAGGTAACTTCATGTATTTTATTGGATATTCAAAGTGGCTGTTGCTGTGCAGTCGTCTTGTGGCAGGTGACGTTTACACACAGGCATGAACTAGTTAACACCCAACACGTGTACTGTATCAAACACGTGTGAACTTCCTGCTGGTTGACAGAGGTTTTCCTCTCAGGTATCGGTGCAGGAGCAGGCTCCTCCATCTTCGGTTTCCTGACCCGGAGCACGCGACCAGAGGAGCGCGCCGGTATCTTCGCCGCCATCATGGCCGCTCGGCAAGCCGGCCTCCTCATTGGTCAGTTTTGCTTTTTCACTAAAATCAGATGTGTCCCTCTGTTTCCTCTATATTCTGAAAAAAAATCAGGCTCTGGAAAGGATTTGATCTCCTTTGATGTTCAGTTTCAGCTGCGAGGACAGGAAGACATTCAGCAAAATCACGAAGGTGTCGGCTACTGTCTGCCGTACAGCCTCCATTTATCTCATCTTTAAAGCACTTCCTCCTTGTCTCTCCAGGGCCGGCGTTCAACCTGTTCCTGCGGCTGTGTGATTTCAAACTGGGGCCCTTTGTTGTGAACAAGTATACATCTCCTGGGGTAACAGCTTGCAGATAATCAGTAATCTAAGGTTTCTCTGAGAGACTCATGAATACAGAAACAATCTTCAGAAATAGTCGCTCCACATTCTGCACTCGCATGTACTTTTTTCCCTCCTTCTTTTGTTCTCCTCTGAGTAGGAAGAATACAAAACACCTGCAGCGATACTCGGCCCGTAACAGCCTGTATCGATCTACTTCCATCTCATGAGTGTGTCTGAATAGAACACCTGTAGCACGGATGTGGCTTAACTGAGATGTAACAAAGCTCCTCTATCCCTGCATCCGTTTTTCCACATAATTTGCCTCTGAAAGTCTCTCCGTGCCAGGTTGCTCCTCTACAAATGAAATCTCTCCTGATAGCTTCTTTTTTTTTTTGCAAATATTTGAGGACAATTGTGCCTTTTTATTCCCTCCACGTGCTGTCAGATCTTCATGTGCCTGTTGTGGGTGCTGCTCCAGTTTGCTGTCCTGGCTATGTACTGGGATGTGCCACCCATCAGCTCGGAGGAGGGAGCAGCGGTGAATCTGGAGATGAAAAGGGAAGGGGAGGAGGCGCCGCTGATGGGGTCCGACGAGGGGCCGGTGAACACCTACAGGGCCCTCGGCACCGACCAATTGGAGAGCTCCGCCTCGTGTGAGATGCAGCCTGTGAACGGAGCCTCGAACCCTTTCAAAAACTTCAGCGCCAGCAGAGGTGAGCGAGCAGGTTTCTGAATGCCCGTCCTGAGCAATGAGTGTCAGCTTCTCCTCTCTGGCCCGTTTGTGGGGTTCAAGTAGGAAGAGGTGTCACTGCCAATGCACACGTTTCCTATCTGCTCTATTGATTTTCTTGCATTCACAATCGCTCACACATACACTTCCCATTCTCCTGGTCTCTCTCAGGAATTTTGTGTAGCATGTCAGATCAGATTCCTTGTGTGTTGATCTGACTTATGGGTGTGTGTGTGTGTGTTTGTTTGTGTATGATGCCAGGTGTCCTATAGGATTAGTGTCATAGTAGGTTTACATAGAATATGAGCAGTGATTGTGTGTCGCTGTTGATTATCTTTTCCTGTACTTTGTTAGACTGTGTATGTGCGTGTGTGTGTGTGTGTGTGCGTGTGTGCACACGTGTCAAACCTTCATATCGATTCTCTCACTCTTTGAAGATGTGGCAAAGGGATGGATAGCAGACTTCCTCTTTTATTGACCGGCTTGCTGTGGTTGACTTGTGGATGAAATGGAGAAAGAATGTCTAATGTGGCCAACATTCTTCGTATCGATTCTTTTTTTGTTCTGAAGAGAATCTACAGCGGCAGAAACTCTGCAGAAGTGGAGGTTGTCTGCTGTAGCGCAATACAGTAGGAGTGTGTGTTAGCCGTTACAGTGTGCCCGGTGCTCGCTCTCTTGAATTATTGATCCTCTAAGACTTCTTTTCTTCTTTTTTTTTTTGTGAATGTTTGAAGAACCTTTGAAAATCAGACACATCTTTCACTTTCTTTCATCAAGTCTTTCTTTAAAAAAAATGGTAGGGGTCATGGTGCAAGGAAAAAATGAACACGAGTAAAATCTGTGTGGATTTTTGTTTTCGAAACATGGAAAATTACACAACTCCCTACTTCACATTTGGCCTGAACTGCTGTATTTTACTCTGTTTCAGTAAATATACACACACTCACGTACATAAGTATCACAGAGCTCCCTCCCATTGTGCTTTTTTAAATCTGATTTCATTATACCTTTTAATCTGGTAACTGTCTGATCATAACTGGATTTGAATTGTGAAGAAATTCATACAGACAAGAGAGAAAAAGATTTTTTTTAATGTCCCTAAAACTGCCTGACGACACACAAAAACATCGAATATTATGATTACCAGTGATACTGAAAGAGTTTTGCAAAAAAAAAAAAATCCCCACTCGCATTAAAATATCTGTTACTGTGGTTAAATGATCCCTTTTGGAAGTTAATGAAGCTGAGAGACTGCACTGAGGGCTGCTCTTAAATCTGGATTAACACATGACAGAAGAAAATTTCAGAACTTGAGAAATAAGGCAGTAAAGCAACTGAGGCAGGCCACAGCTGATTATTAAACTAATAAATGAGTCTAAGGGAAATAGTAAATTACTCTGTGAAAGTATTGACATAATACCAAAAATGGAGGGCAATTTACTTCCAAACTGGGTAATAAAGGAACAATCAGAAGCGATAGAAGACAAAGAGCAAATAGCTACAAACTTTCATGTTTTGAGGATTCAGTCTAGACTTCTTGAGCCTGAAAATGCTCCATCTTCTGCTTTTACTCAGTGTTTCAGAATCAATGGTATTAAAGCACTTGATTGCTTAACCCTGTAAAACCCACTGTTGCAAAAATACAACATATCTGTCTATCTATCTATCTGTATTGCACTTTCCTTGTTTTCTTTTATTAGATTTTTTTGCAAAGTTTTTCAATTATTTTTTGTTTTTATTTATTTCTTGCTCATTGTTTCCTATATTTGGGTTTATATATATATATATATATATATATATATATATATATATATATATATAATACATTTTTTATTTATTTTTTTCATTTTTTTCCAAATTTATTGTTTGTTTATTTAATTTATTTTTGTCATTGTTTTACTCATTTTTTCTATATGTGGACCTTACAGGGTTAAAAGGGTCAAAGTCTAAGCATGCTTTTGATATTGATGTAATTTTAAAAAAATAATAATGTATTACTATGTAAGCCTTTGACTAATTTGACAAATCTATCAATAACAACCTTTAATTTTCCCTCTTGAATACTTGCAGTAGTGACAAGTGTTGTTAAATCAGGCGAAAATGACCTAAGGCCCTATTAGTACCCTCCTGATAGCCTCACATTGCGGAAAAAGGTCATCTATGATCAGCTGGTGTCTCATTTGGACGGTAGTTAATTTACTTTACATTTTCTGCAGTTTGGTTTCTGAAAGCATCATCCGACAGAGACGGCAAACTGTTTTCTTGTTGAACAAATCAGATGTTATCTTGATAGAGGTGGTGTTGTCGAAGCTGTGTTTTCAGATTTGAAGAAGACATTTGACACAGTTAATAATGGCATTTTACTTTATAATTTAAATTTATCTGTCAGGGCCTCGACCTTGAGGGAATCCTACTGAAATGAGAGGAATAATTTACGATAGTGGGTGACAGTGTTCCACATTTGCTAGTTTTACAGTATGAATTCCTCAAAGGTCTATTTTAGGACCAATTTTATTTTGTGTACATATTGATGACCTTCCTCAAGTGTGTCCAGATGTAACTGTCCAGATGTTTGTTGGTGAGGCTGTGATTTTTACTCATGCACAATCTAAAGAACGTGCTGCAGCCAAACAAACAGCTACAGTGAGCAACGTGTCAGACACAACAACGAGTCAATGAGGTCACCAGCAATGGTAAATTTAGTGGCGCCACTTGTCTCCGTCTGCTTGTTGTACTCATGTTTTCCTCATCTGTCTCACTGCATTACAACCCGTCACAGGCAGGTATAACTGCATCCAATCCTGTGCACTCACTGTACAAGCAAATCATAAAAGTACTAGATAAAAAGCCATAAGATCACCATCACTGCAGTATCCTAAAAAATACAATTTCCTCAGTCTTGTTATTTCCTCTATTACTCTGATACATCAGTGATGTTTAAAATTATTCATAATCTTGCATCCTCCGCTCTGCCTCTCTGAGGATGTCTGGCCCAAACAGGCGGCAGCATTACAGGTAGGATGAGAGCATCTACTGATGGATACCACAGTTAAGAAAACCAGCTTTTGGTCAATTTGTTTTCTCGGCTAAAGTAGTACAGAAGTAGAATTCCATCCCCTCAAACGTTTGGCATTCAGGAAGCTTAGCAGTGTTTAAAACCAGCCTCAAGGTTTGGCTGAAGTCAGCACAGAATTATCCACCAATGATTACCTTTTATTTATAGTTTTTATTAATTATCTTATACTGACACCCTTTTAGTTTAATATTATTTGATGCAGTGTGTTTATACTCCGCTAAGAAACGATGGGTATGTTTGTCTGTCTGTTAACAAGATTATTCAAAAACAGACAAACGGATTTGGGTTAAATTTTCAGGGAAGGTCAGAAGTGACACATGGACCACCTCATTATATTTTTGGAGTGATGTGGCTTATAGACTGAATCCACGGATTAGTTAAATATTTCTGTATCATTGTGAGTCACTATAACCATGACAACACTGAACACTACAACAGCTGCCTGTTGACGATCACATGATTGCAATCCTACTACAAATCGACCGTTTCGGACTTATCAGAAATCATACAGGGAAAAATTGATTAATTTGTGGGGGTGTTTTTGAGTCTTATCAATTCTGTTACATATTTAGCTCATGCTATTTGGTATCCATACATAACATACACATGCATAACACACGCCTGTGCTCAATGTTAGGTAATTTTTTATAAAGATTTCATCCATCGGACATGATACAAAGACTGAGCCGCCTTGCCAGACTTCGCCCTTCTTGTGTTGTGGTCATTTCTTTTTTTGTATCAGCCCAGAGACAACAGATGCAAATTAGCTGCTAGCTACCTCTGGTGGAACACTCTGCAGCCATCTTGGTAGTGCCATTTAGTGGTTATTTTGAGCCAACAGGGCCAGGCTCCCATCTGAATAAATGGGGAGGTAGTCATTATTACAGTTCTAATTCTAATCTCAGAATGGTCACTTGGGCATAAAAACTGCATGTATTGAGTCACAAATTAATTCCGCTTAAAAGAATTAAAACCCTTTAGAAAGTTAAGTGGGTAACTTTGGCCTAAAATAAAATTCAAAAAGTATTTTTCCTCACACTTCTCTGACAAAAGTGTATTGAAATAAAGTTACATTAAAGTGTGGCTGTATTAAGAGAGCTGCACATGGGAATGTCTCTCAGCGTTGGTGCCAGTTTTTCCCAGCGGTCGCTTTTCATTGGCATCACAACAAAAAAATCCCCTGCTGTTCATATTGAACACAGAAAAACGCACAGACCCCCGTGGACATTTCTGAAAAGCTCTGACTTTGCACTTTTTGCAGAATATAGAAGTTAGCTACAGACCGGGCTGTAGCATCAAATAACTACTCTCTGAGGGGCGTCGAGCACAGTGGGCGGATATAGCTCAGGATTTCTGGAGATTTTAGAACTTTCTACTGTGTTTGCGCACCGTTGATGGAAATCATCCACAAATTAAAGTCAGGCAGGAGCTACATCAGTTAAAACTCTTTAATGATGAATTATAAAGATGTGCGTGATGGAGAGTTTCCTTGTACTGTCGCTTCTCATAGCAAGCATTCGATTTCTCGGCAAATGTGCAGTTGGTTCACTTGCAAGTACGGACAGTCTATGAACATCATGAACATCTCCGCCCATGGACTTGGGTGGATGAGGAAATTTTATATTACACTTTGCATTGAAGAAATATGGACACAGAAAACATGAATTGGCCTTAAAGCTCCACTACTCTTCAAGTCAGTGAAGCTGGAGACAAAAAAACGTATAAATACGTTACTTTTAGGTTTTTTAATCTATAGTTTTATATCCATAAAACTTCACCAGAGTCCAGGAAAGTGTTTATTCCAATATATAGCGTATGAGCCCAGCAGGTGAGTGTGTGCAGGGCTTGCAGGAAAAAAATACTCAACTTTTTTTTTGGCTTCTGCACCAGGCGAGTTGCTTTCATTGATGTGATTGAGCACCATCTTTAAGTCTGGGATCGAGCTCTTCTAATATAGCCATAATGTAGACTCACACCAGGGACTAAAGGTCAGGAAATCTCAGCCTCTGCTGCATTGATTTTTAAAAAATCGGTCTCCCAACTTTATGGAGTGCAATACCTAATCACTCCAGGGCCTTTTTAAACCCACATCAACCTATAAGTACCCAAGAACAGCCTCCTCATGCTGCGTGTATCCAAACAGGCACAACTAGTAGTATATAAAAATGAAATCATGTAAATAAATAATCGTGCAAACACTGAATAGAGAGAGCTGAACCATAGAAGATCACACGCAATATCAAGCCGTTCCTCCAGCCATCTGGCATCTACATCCAAATTTAGCAGCGAGCCCAGCTCTTTTCCTCCTCTCCAAGTCCATAAGGGAGTTCTTGTTCCAGGAAAAGCTGGTATCAGAATTTGGAATTTATAAAAATATAGTTTTTTTCTTGTTTTATCATGTTTTGGACACAAGCAAAAGGAAAAAAAAGCAGAATGCACAGTTATCTCTAGCAAAAGAAAGAGGCTGCTTATTGGACTCGAGGATCAGCATGTCCAAGCCGCCAGGATTCGTCACGCCTGCCTTCTTCAATCTGAAGATCGCTTTCAGATAGTCCAAGTTTTCTTTTCTCTTTAAACTTCTTTATCTTGACCTTACTTTCCAATCGAAACTTTCAATTTAATGATACCAGTCGAACTTGTTTCGCGATTCTCTCGTTGGGTTTTCTTCTATTTGGCAGCGCATGTATCTCATCGTCTTTTTCTCTTCTTGCAGAGTTCCTGAGAGAAGAGGTGGTCGTTCTCCTCACGGCTCAGTTCATCACTCTCTTCAATCAGACAGCGTTGGAGGTGAGCGAGCTGAGATCCATCAGCCAGAGTTTCCAAACATTTCTCACAATATCACACTATTTTACTTCATCCACGCTGAATCCAACCGAGGTTTGCCTGGAAGGACCTTCAGAAAATAGAAAGTATTGCTTATCGCTGAAGCAAAACTGATGTAACAAGTGCAAATAATCAGCCTCTGTGTGTGAAACAGAGAAAATGAAGAGGCCCTTCTTCGGTACTTACCTGGTTTATGTCATTTTTAGATCAAAACTGAATCACTCTTTTGATCTGGGTTGACTGAAGCTGCTTGTCTCAGCTCTAACAAGAATCTCTGACTTGCTGACCTTGTGGGCATCTTTCTAAAAAAACATCCCGCAGACCATGGTGACTCCTCTGACGCAGCGCTACTTCGGTTTTGGCGAGCTGGGCAACAGTCTGATGTACAGCCTGTGTGGGGTGGAGGTCATCCTGGGCTTCTTCTTCGTGCGCTGGCTGAGCAGCAAGGTGGCGGACCGAGCCGTGCTGGCAGTGGGCCTGGTCATCTGCTGCACCGCCTGTATCTGGTGCCTCGTCTTCCTTTGCAACCCGCGAGGTGCTAACCTGCCAGGGAAAACACACAAACACACACATGCAAAAGGCGCACGCAGACTCAAAAATGTCTCGTTTTCCGAGCCAGACCCTCTCTGTGCGACCAGTGTTTGGTGTGTAGAGCACAGCGGAGCCATATTGGGTTACACACTGGCTGAATTGAAGGCGCTCTTGTAAATAATATCACTCAGGCTCTGGTAGTCCAGCAGGAGATCATACAGGCAAACCGGATCCTGTATGTTCATGTTGGCCTGCGTCTCTTGCGGCTCGTCACGTTTATCGCTGTGATTACAAGTGACAGGTGCTGGAGCTGGGTAGTGCCTGGGTACATATAAAAGGATTACACTAATCTAATTACACAAAAACGCTATTTGTTAAAGCATAACCGACATTTGTTCACTATTTGTTACAGTTACAGCTAAAACGACCAAACAAAGACGTGAAACCTAAAAGACATACCTGAAAATGAGGATTTTTTTTAGACCACGAAGAAACACGCTTGATTGGTGAAATTTCATTTTGATCATAAGATTATAGAGTTTGAGCTCACGCGGGAACATCCAACAGTTTGAGTGGGCACAAATTCACACAAACATGTGCATGATGCAAAGCAGCAGAGAACAAAAATCGAGTGGCTGCCAGCTTGGCAGTAGTTTCGTTTTCAGAGAGAGCTATCTCCGGTAGTGCCAGCCCATTTGTGGAAGAAACTTAAAAACCGATGGAAGAGGGGCTGGGCAACTGAAGTATGATCTGTCGCACTGTTTGAGTGTTTACCGCCACATACAAAGAAGAAAAAGCAACAAAATATTAACATTTAATCACGACGAGATCCACCGAATACATGCGTGCAGATAAGAGAGGGTTGCTGTGAGAGTACAGTAAATGTTTAATGATATATTTCTTGTGATTCGGGAGCAAACTATTGTAATTTGGTGATACCGTGATATTATCCTTCCACCCCTGCCAGGTGGTTATGGATGGGAGCTGTCGGCCTTCATCATCGGAGTGTTTCTGCAGCTGCTTGGGCTTCCCTTCGTGGCAGTGTCTCAGGTGTCTCTCTTCTCCAAAGTTACTGCTGAGAAAACACAAGGTTGGCTCGCTTTACCTTGGCACTGTTTGCACGGCTCGACACATTGAAACAACAGATTGTTGCTCAGTGTATGTAAAAAAAAAAAGTACACATACTGCGCTTTCAAGCCATATTGTAATCTTACTAGAAGAGAGAAAAAGCTTTTATTTATTTACTTCTTCTTTTTGTGTGTGTGTGTGTGATGCCTCACCAAAAGGATTCAGCCAAGGTGTCAGACGCTCAGTCGGGGGCCTGGCCACCATCTTGGGTCCTTTGTGGGCTGGAGGACTGACCAATAATTTGTACATAATGCTGGGCATGATGCTCGCTCTCCTCGTGATGATCACAGTAAGTAGAGCAAGTAGCCTTAATTGACTGGCTGTACGATGAATTGAAGTTGATTTGGAAAATTAGCCTAGCTTAACTCAGCGTAGCATAAGCACTACCATTGTTATCACACTCATGTACAAAACCCACTGTGATAAACAATAGTTAGATGAGAATGTGAAGCTGCTGTCTAAGAGCTGGTTGGCTTGAAAACAGCCATCTTGCATTTTTAAGGACTCCAAAACAACAACCTAGACATAAACAACCATTTTTAAGCCTCTGAAACCTTGAATTTAAATCTTAAGATAAGAAAACTGACACCACTGTCTCATCTGTATGATAAATGTGTGATAAATGTTACTGGTTAGCTTAGCATAAAGACTGAAAACAGGTGCAAACTGCTCTGTTTTGTGCCTACTATCATCTCTGAAGTACCTTATGTTCAATATTTACAAAAGTCATCAATTTAGCATAACAAAAAGCACAAATTGTTGCTTTTATATTTTATTTTTTAATACATTAAACAAAGCAGACATAAAACACTAAATTTAATGAGTTTCAGAAGGGTTGGTAGGAAGCTTTTTTGTCATTTTTAGTCTGGGTAGCTGTTAGACTTTTTCATTCTCGATGCTAAGCTAAGCAATGCATATTTACTACGTATAACATACATGAGTGTGGGGTCAGTCCTTGTCAATTAACTCTTGTTTTTCCCAAAATCTCAAGCTTACTTTAATGCTACCAGGGAGTCGGAGGTGACATAACATAATGGATTGTGTTTCTTTTTAAAAGTATCCAAAGCTGTGGCTTCAAGAACACTTTATTTTTTTTATTATTATTGTTATTATTTGTCGTCCACCCAAAGTGAAAAACAGCCTCAGGGTGTTCTTGCCAGTAAAATCCTGAACTCAGCATGTCTGTGATAGCCTCTATTTATTACTTGGTGCTCTCGACTCTCTGAAGCATGTCATGTTATAATGTTTAAAAATGTAAAAGCATCAATTTTGTATAAAAACAGCAATTGCTGTTTATACATGTTTATTGTACCTTGATTAAACAAGGCAGACATGAAATATTAATCAGTGAGTTTCCAGGATGCTGGTAGGATGATGATGTTTCTTGTACTTGTTACTTGTACTTGTCCATTCTTTATGCTAAGCTACGCTAAGCTAAGCTTGTTGGTGGCATATTTTCTGCACATACATGAGTGTGGTATAAAATTTCACAGTTAGCTCTTCTATTTCTCAGATTCTAAAGCTCTTAGTTCAATTTCAATGTAGTAAGAAGCTGGAGTTGTTTGACCTTCATCTCATTCTTTATGCTAAGCTAAATGGTTGCATTTATATAGCGCTTTTATCCAAAGCGCTTTACATGATACATCACATTCACCCATTCACACACTGATGGCGGGAGCTGCCATGCAAGGCGCTAACCACGACCCATCAGGAGCAATTAGGGGTTAGGTGTCTTGCTCAGAGACACCTCGACATGAGCACGACAGGCTGGGGGATCGAACCACAACCCTCCAGTTGCGAGATGACCACTCTGCCCACTGATCTATGCCACAAGCTAAGCTGTCAGCAAATTTACTGCACATACATAAGTGTGGTGTCAATCTTTCCATCTAGCACTTGTATTTCACAAAATCTCAAGCTCTTAGCTCAGTTTTAATTTAAGAAAGTGGAGCTGTTTAACCTTCTTTCTATTCTTTATGCTAGGCTAAGCTAACCTAAGCAGTCAGCATATTTACTGCGCATACATGAGTGTGGTGTCAAATTTTCCATCTAGCTCTTCTGTTTCTCAAAATCTCAAGCTCTTAGTTCAATTTTAATGTTGTAGAAAGATGGAGTTGAAATATTGTAGTGGATAGTTTCTCAATTCTAAACTATCCAAAGCTGTGGCTTAAGAAAAACTTTTTTTCCTTCATCCACCTAGAGTGAAAAACAGCCACAGGGTGTTCTTGCCAGTAAAATCCTTAACTCAGCATGTCTATGATAGCCTCTACTTATTACTCGGTGCTCTCTATTCTCTAAAGCCATATCACACTGTACATTTTCACAGGTTATGACGGCACTGTCCTACGACCGGCTGACTGAGTCCAGGGCAGTGCAGTGTGCGCACAGCTCTGACAGCGGAGGATAGAGCTGCAGTCTGTCTGAAGAGCAAGGCGAGGCTAAAGACGGACGGAGGGAATGCCCTTCACATCTGAGAGAATCAATACAAGTTTACTGCAGAGGAAAGGGTATGAGTGTGGAATAAAAATGTTGAAAACACTTGCTGGACCTCAGAACCTGCCACAGAGGTGATCACACTTCACAGGTAAAGAAAAAAAAACTGTGTGTTTTTGGGCTCTGCAGCATCTCTTCTGCTTTCAGATGTTATTAGAATCTACTATGTAACTATTAGACTATTAATTATATTTTACACAAGGGGGCACCATTGCCCTCATGTTGAATATTCAGAGGCGTAATTGAAGATGAAAGCTATTATTTTTAAACTGAACTATTTATATTCCCTGGTGTTGACGAAAAAATATGAGAGCAGGTTTTTCCGTGTGACCCGTGTACCGAAATTTTGTTTCTTGTGCCTAGTCTGTCTTCCAGTAATAATTTAAAAAAAACTCTCTGAAAATGAAACAGTTGACACAATGAGTGCAGAAGTGAAGTTGTCAACATCTTAGCAGCTCCATGTCAGTTGTAGCTGATAGAAGGGGAGGGTCAAAGAGAGAGAAGCTTTATAGATTTGTTGGTGTGTTTTTGGATTGTGTTGGAGTAAAACTAGACACTTAAATATAATCCCAGACAAATCCAAAAGCCTTGGATGTAATTTAAAAAGTTGTTGTTATCTGAATCTGTTCCTCCGCAGCTTGTGCAAATGAGAAGCTCCTGAATTAAAAACCAAATTTAAAAAAGCACTTGTTAATTAGCCATCTCTATCTTTTTACTATGGGGGAAGACTTAAAGTTTAATTGCCTGTATTCATAATTCAAAATGTGGCAAGGTGTGTGTAGTGTACCGTCAGCTGTTCTTGCCTATATTCTCCTCTAGGATGTGCTGCATGCTACATGTCTGTGCATGAGAGGTGCTGGCTGAAAGCAACATCAAGGCATTGTTGATTCTCTTTGTACCATTGAACATGGGCTTGGCCGGTCTCTGTGTTTTTGCATAATTGCAGATAAGACTCAGTAACCTTTCCAGTTTTCTACACTCAGCATGTGATGTTTGGCTTTCTGGTGGCTTTTTGCCTGAAATGGAAATTCTAATCTCTGGGACTCAAGGACATAATACATATAAGTACTTTCATGCCCTGATCAGCATATTCAGGTACTTGACATTTTAACGGAGATAACAGGGTGCAAGGAATCAGGTCAAGCCTGAATTTACTCTTTGAACTGGCTCGCTTTTTTTCCTGCATGATTCCCGGTGTCTTGTTTTTAAAGAAATTCCTTGACAACGAGCTAAATACACACAACCACTGAGCAGTTTTTAAGGAAAACTTGGATTAAAAACTTGAGTATTTGCCTTAAGCATTAGATATTCATGGCTAAATACGAATCAATCAAAGGGAAATCAGGGGGAAACAGAACAAGTAACTATTGAATTAAAGTATAACACATTCCTCCTCTTGCACAAGTTCAGTTTGTGGACATTAACTGCACTCTTTCTCGGAGTTTTCTCAGGAGTTTTGTTGCTACTGCATTTTTCGCTCTGGTGTGACCTGGTGTTTATGGAAGCTAGTATAAGCTAGCTTTATGGAGTAGTTTTTGAGTAAATATTGCTGCTGTCTACCGTCTTTCTGACATTTGTGCCTACAATTTTGCATGTAGCAGATGAAGATTTTAGCCACAAATACAACAAGAAGCAAACACGCTGCACTTTACAAGGCTACATATGTGCGATCAGGGAAAAAAAATAACATTATGTCTATTTTATTTGAGTTTTTCTTCAGCATGTTTGCCCTCATATGACTGTCTGATAACGGTATGGCAGTGAGGCATTCATTCACTCAAACCAAGGACATCACGAATACACGAACAGCAATCCATGATCCTGCTTTCATATACAAGACAGCGTGGACGAGCGCAGTCGGTTATCTTCCAATTCTGCCTCTGCAACAGCCTATAGAAGCAGCAACCAACCATCCCCCCCACTCCACAAAGACATAAATAGAAAAGTCAGAGGCCGTGGGCTTTTATGTTAAATATACCAAAGGAAGGCACGGATGCACAAGTTATGAAATTTTAAAGATACACAGAACAACCATTTGGTGCAGAAGCAAACAATTATTTCTACTATGAGCCGTGGATGAGAGTTTGTCGCTATGGAGATGGGATTTTGTGAGGAAGTGGGGGGAGAAAGTAAGAAGCCGAAGATAAAATAACATTACGTAATTGAGAGAGTGGAAACCCAGGTTTTTTGCAGTGTGGAACAGATGAACGTGTAGTAGAGCTTCAGTGGAGGCATCTGCATATTTTACTACTACGTGTCTATAAATGAGTCAGTGTGCTTTCTATATGCTGTAACTATTTTCATGACATGTCAGGGAAGAATAAGCCTGCTATGTGCGGTGTAAAAATATCTTGATGTAACCGTTGCTCAGTGTTTAGTGCTTTTTTTGTGTTACTGCTGTTCTACAATGAACTGAGCTGTTAAGAAACTACAGTTTAGGCTTTTATATCGAGTCGTATTGTTGCGAGAAATCGATTACACCAAGCATGGACTTTTTCTCTCTCTGCATGTCATTACATGAAATCTACTTGACCCCCTAGACAATATATACACTATTGTTTAAAAGTTAATGTCACTTAGAAATGTCCTTATTTAAAAAAGAAAAGCAAATTTTGTCAATGAAGATAACATTAAATGACTCAGAAATACAGTCTAGACCAGGGGTGTCATTTTAGTTCAGGGGCCACATACATCTCAATTTGATCTAAAGTGGATCGCACCAGTAAAATCACAGCACAATAACCTATAAATAACCACAACTCCAAGTTTTCCCTTTGGTTTCAGCGCAAAAATATACATTCTGAAAATGTTCACATAGGGATTAAGGAGCTATCTTTTTACGAATTTTATAAACAAACTGACATTTGTTAAGAAAAACTAATTTAAATTTCAACAACTTTATTCCTCACTTTATCCTTTACACATCACAACTTCCAGATCACAGATTATCTACAAAAGAACAAAACATTTAGTCGCAGGTATCTGGAACAGAACGATGTAGTGTTTTACTTTAAAATAGACAAAAAGCAACACAAACAAGACAAAATATTGCAAAAATGAGACAAAAAACAACAAAGCCAGAAACAAAATGACAAAAAAATTAGACAAACGACACGACACAATAAAAAAGAGACACAAATGACTAAAGCAAGAAACAAAATGACAAAAACGATTCCCAAAACAATGAATAAAGCAAAACACAAAATGACAAAAATGAGACAAAAACACAAGCTAGACAAAAAGGAAACGCAAAACGACAAAAACACGACACAAACGACGAAAGTCAGACAGAAAAAGACAATACAAAATATTACAAAAATGAGACGTAAAATGAGAAAAGAGCAATCTAGTATTTTGCTTTGTGATCAAAACAACTGGTCGTGGTCCAGGAGTTATTTTAAATTCATAGTTTTACAAATTGCAGTGAATGTCTTCTCTGTAATTTTTACACTTTACAAAGTCATCCTGCGGGCCGGATTGGACTCTCTGGAGGGCCGATTTTGGACCGCGGGCCGCATGTTTGACACCCGTGGTCTAGACATTGTTAATGTGGTAAATGACTATTCTAGCTGGAAAGGGCTGATTTTTAATGGAATATCTACACAGGAGTACAGAGGAACATTTCCAGCAACCATCACTCCTGTGTTCTAATGCTACATTGTGTTAGCTAATGGTGTTGAAAGGCTAATTGATGATTAGAAAACCCTTGTGCAGTTACACTCAACAAAAATATAAACGCAACACTTTTGTTTTTGCTCCCATTTTTTATGAGATGAACTCAAAGATCTAAAACTTTTTCCACATACACAATATCACCATTTCTCTCAAATATTGTTCACAAATCTGTCTAAATCTGTGATAGTGAGCACTTCTCCTTTGCTGAGATAATCCATCCCACCTCACAGGTGTGTCATATCAAGATGCTGATTAGACACCATGATTAGTGCACAGGTGTGCCTTAGACTGCCCACAATAAAAGGTCACTCTGAAAGGTGCAGTTTTGTTTTATTGGTGGGGGGGTCCACTCCTCTTCAATGGCTGTGCGAAGTTGCTGGATATTGGCAGGAACTGGTACACGCTGTCGTATACGCCGATCCAGAGCATTGTGGGCAGTCTAAGGCACACCTGTGAGGTGGGATGGATTATCTCAGCAAAGGAGAAGTGCTCACTATCACAGATTTAGACAGATTTGTGAACAATGTTCGAGAGAAATGGTGATACTGTGCATGTGGAAAAAGTTTTAGATCTTTGAGTTCATCCCATAAAAGATGGGAGTAAAAACAAAAGTGGTGCGTTTATAATTTTGTTGAGTGTACGTTAACTACATGAATAAAAATGTGAGCTTTCATTGAAAACATGAAATTGCCTGGGTGACCCCAAACTTTTGAATGGTGGTGTAAATATTTCATGAAATGTTCCTTCATAATGTTGCATTTTTTGGGTCAGTGCACACTTACAGAAAGCAGCGTCACATGTGGCAGGAAAAACTAGGACTGTTTAAAGCCTTTAAATCGAGATAACTTGTTGATTTAAAGGCTTGAATCTCTTCACAGGCATAAATAATGTTTTTATTCATATGTTTCTAAAGCAGTTTTTTTCCCATTTGTTGTCTCAAGGCAACACTTTGGCTGCACTATTATACTCTCAATGGTGATGTATTAAAACGATGATAAAATCTACTAAATGTCTACTAATACTTACTGGCAATGATGGACACGTGTTAACTTAACGGTCTGCAGCAGTAAAAAGAACCTGACCTCCTGTTATGATCAGTTGTCTGGGAGTGTCTGTAAAGGAACTACACATTTTTTGTTATACATTTCTTTTTTGGGATTCTATTTTTGGCCATTTTTATGCTTTTGATTGCAGTGGAGAGTGGAGACGAAGGGAAAAAAGGGTGCGCAGCAAATGCACTGACTGTATATAAAGACAGATGAAGCCTTTGCGACGTCACCCACAGGTTTCTTGAAGAGCTGTTTTGAAGTGTGGTGGCATCCACTATCTAATATGATCTAAATGGCTGAGCTGAATAAAACTCCCCCCTCCCTGTACTGTTGTCATGAGCAAATGAGCTTATAGAGATCAAAACCTTTTTTTTTTTTTTTTTTTTTTTGCACCAGGCTGTAAACATGTTTATTTCTGCTGTAAAGCTCTGCATGTTAACATGTGGGTCTATGGGGATTTACTCACTTTTACAGGCCTGGAGGTTGCCGCTTTCGCAAATGGTCCCCGTGGAATCGAACCTGGGACTCGCTGGTTTAGGCACTTGCAGGCATGTAGTGTACGGCCCAAGCTATTAGATCACCCAGAATTATACATTTCTTAAACTAATAACCACCCAAGTTTGCCATAGATAAAAGGACAAGCAGTGTTTTACAGCCATATCGTATTTTTTATGTAAAGGGAGCATGCAGCAAAATGTAATCCAAAAAGAATGAGGTGAAAATATTAGCAGATATGCCATATGTGCAGACAGGTTGCAAATTAAACACAAAATCTGAAGCTTTGACCCCTACAGAGAGAAGATCCTGTGGCTCTGTTATGGGGGTATTTTCTTGGCATGGATTGTCCCCTAAAATTAATACCGAGTTATTCTGAATGATCACATTTATCCTATAATGAGGCATTTCTTTCCCAATCAGAGTCACAATTTCTTTATTTATACAACATAAAGGGTCACTGAATGATTTGATAAGTATGAAAATGATCATATGTTGTAGCCTTAACAGTCAATGGATTTCAACTCGAATAAACACATGTGAGATGATGCACTGACATGTTCGCCATCATCAAAACACCTAATGAGGGAATATATTTTAACAGTTGTGTTGTCCAGCGGGTCAAAATTGACCCGTTTTAAAGTTTGAAAATGTGGAAAAAAAATACATATTTTCACAGCGAAAACTTCTGATGTCCACATTTTCAACATTTTTGGGAAATCTATGAACATTTTTTGGTGGAAAAAAGAAAATTTAAAATTCACAAAAAATCACCCAAAATCCAGCGAATTTTGCTGGATTTTGGTTGATTTTTTTGGTGAATGTTCTTAAAGAATATATTAGAAATTTTACTGATATATATGTAATCACTTTCGATATTTTTTGGATTTTTTGGAAGATTTTTACTCATTTTTTTGAAAATATTTACAAGAATTTTCTTGACAATTTTTTTTTTCAAATAAAACTTTCAAGGAATTATTGGAATTTTCTTCCTGAAGGTTTTGCAAATTTTCAGAAATTTGGGGAATTTTTTGCTGAATTTTGGGATTTTTTCAGACAAGGAAACTATATTCTTTGGTGCCCATAAATGAGGACAACAGGCGGGTTAAAATAGTGGTGCTATGGCAGCCCACTGGTGACCCAATACCTTATTAAACCAATATGTCACCCATATAATTGCATTAATGTCCCTTTCTAATGCATGTGATTTTTTTGAGTGAAGACATCCAAATTTTTGTCACAAAAAATGGATTTCTGCACCTAAAAATGTTTAAATAGGGTGGGATATTGTTTTTTTTCCATTATAAGATCACTTTTTAAATACAGTGACGCCTCTTTGACCCATTGGAGCAAAATCCTACAAAGGAGATTTCATCAAATACATCTAATCCACTTTCATCAAGGAGAAATTTACCAATGGCTCTTTTTAGACCTTGACCGGCTTTGAAGCCAAATTAACGGAGTCATCTGGCAAAGACAGAGGTATTCGGCCCCTAAGAGGAAAAAAAACAGCCTTTGACTGGAGCCAATATGTAACAATTATGTTCGCAGCAGCAGAAAGGCAGCGAGTGGCTCTTCTCCTCCTGATAGCTGGACGGAGGACGGTTGTTAATAGGTCGGAGATGATAGATGAGTTATTAGTTACGAAGGAGGAGAGGAGGGGGGATGAAATCAGGCCAGCTATATTCATTCCACGATTCAGTCTCTTTTTTTTTCCTTTTAACTCCCCCCCTCTTTCCTGCTGCCGTCCATATTTTGCGCGGAGAGATTTGTCCTTACAAATCATTTCTTAAGAGGTTTAATTTTACAGGAATATATTTATTCAGGATGTAATTTTGTAGGAGACAATTTATCAAGAAATCTTTTAAATAGACGTCAGCCGTTGGTCTCCCGCCAGCTCGGTCAAAGATTTACAGTTTCACACGCGGTTATTGTTGCTGACTTAAGAATCTGACTTCTGGATGTCATTGCCTGGGTGTGGCTCGTGTCCAATGCTGTTTGCAGGAGGGAGATTCACAGCTTCACACAGGCAGGATTCGAGGAAGGAAAGTTTTTTTTCTTCCTTTTTTTTCCCCCCGACCAATTATGCGAAAGTTTTTCTTTATCTAATTCGCAGTATTATGTGTGTGTGCAGGCATAATTAGGCGAGAATCCACACCTTATAGCAATATCGAGATGGGCGACTAATGAGCTGACAGGGGAGTGGGAGAAGAGAGGAAGAGGAGAGGGGACAGTGTGTGCTGGTGGCTCCGTATCGAGGAATACAAATCACACTTTTTCATGTCTCTGTCTTCTCATAAGCAGCTTTAGATTTCGAAAACAGGACTGGCTGGCGGGAAGGCAAATGATTTGATTCATTACATGCGACGCTGGCACTCGGGGGCATGTATATGTTAGAGGCTACAGTCGCTCAGGTAGCCCCCATCCCCAGCCGCCCACTGCATTTCTTATAGCTTCCATCGCTTTGTTTTTGTATTCTGTGTGGCTGGCATCGCCTCAGATGCATTGAATCAATTGCCTCAACCCACACCAGGCATCCACCCCCATACTCATATGTGAGTGAAATTAATGCCTGTGGGACGTACACGAGTTTAAGGCAGCCACGCTCATTGATTGGAGCCTATTGTAATAGCAATGGAAATATATTCAGATAATTATCAGACTCATTTAGGTATGTGGCTTGGTTATGAACCTGATGCTGCTTTGTGGAGGGTTTTTTTCTTTTTTCTTCCTTTCCCTCGGCGGCGGCACCACAGAGCCTCAGAGCTGACAGTAAATTTGCTCATCAACCAGTTTCGTTCCAGTGCGAGGTAAAAAATTATCCAATATTTCACGGTCTGGCCCTTTGAAGGCGGTGTTACTCAGCAGAGCTGGGCGCTGAAATGTAGAGATGCAAACTTGTGCGCGAACGAAGAGACGAGGAAAGTCTTCACGTAGACCGAGGAATCAAGTAAATAACCAGAGCTCATATTTCATTCCCCTGCTTTATCCTCCTGCGGGCCCAGTCATGCTTGTTGTCTGACAGCGTTAAGGTCAAGGTTTATCTGTGTGCGGACCTGTGGGAGCCCATTGATCTCATTAACAGTATGTGTGTAAAATGATGAGAACTTCATAGGAGGTCAGCGGAGGATCAATATTAAATCCTATCTCATTTATAATCCTGCAGAGCAGAGAGGCTCCGCGGGGCTTAGCTGCTTAAAAGAGGCAGCGTTTGACAATTTACTTTAATGCTCATATGAATAAACGTAATGACACGCAAATGCTTTGAGATAAGATTTTTTTTTTATTGTCTGTTTGCAGGCACTTTAGTACTGTTTCAGTGTCAACAAATGCACTATAAATACCCTGATGGATGATAGAAGGGGGAGGCTTGACCAGAAAGCGCTTTGCAAACACAAACACCATCAAGGAGAATATCGACATGGAAGCAATATGAAATTAAAATCAATTCATCAAATGTTTGTTACATCTGCTGGCAGATTGATGTTGCGTCCTCAGCTATTTTTAAGGAGATTTGGCTACTCTTATCTGCCATCTCCACCTTCTTACCCTCAGCATCTTCAGATCAGGGATTAAGCTTCTGATTATACATATCACTTAGAGGATTAACCCCTTTGCACACTCTTATCTCCCCAAGTTAGGAATCTGACCGCTGATGGATGCGAAAACCCGATGAGGAGGCGTTTCATGAGAGCGATTTTTGAGGCAAATTCCGGGAGGCAGCTGCGAAGAGAAACTTTTTCACCCAGCTTCTTCTAGATCTCGGAATTTAACCTTTAATTTTGTATGTTCCTGAGCCAATTAAGCTGTGAGATCTGTTTGAAGTGGTAGATTGAAAAGAAGAACTCGCCGGTTTCGGGCCCAAACAGTGCAGGGAGACCACAGGGGTCCAGGTTCCCAGAGCCTGCATGTGTAATCCACTCTAACATGCATGCAAATCTCATCTGTGCCCGCACACAATGGCCTGTCTGTGTGGAGGCGGGAGGAAGGGAAGCTTGAAAGAGGGAGAGAGGAAAAGCTGTAAGTGTGTGTCCTCTGTGCCAGAGCATATGCCATGATAGGCCTACGGAGACCTGCACAGACAAACTAAGGTTCACAGACTAGTAAGAGTCTTTGATCAGGGTTGATATTTAAACATCTGCATAATTAATCCAATATCTGTGGAGCTCTCTGAGGGAGGAAAAAAACACAGCATCGCCCGTGGAAAGGAGAACATTGTAAATTCCTGGCACCGCTCTGTTCTGCTTCTTCTCTGCGGTGTAAAAACAAAAGTTGGCAACCCAGATCTCAGGGGAAATTAAGAATCTTTGTCTTATCCAGCCAATTAAATGAAATACACTTTTCTGTACATGGCTGGAGCCGGCCTCTGGAATCTATTTATGCCCGTGTTGTGGTTACCACTTCTACTACGCCGCTCACCGCTCAGAGCTTCCCTTCACCCTGCAGATGAGACTGGAAATCAGGGATGTGGGGTGAGAGGTGCAGGGTTTTTTTTCCCTCTTTTTCCCAGAGACACAGAGAACTTACTTTCCATCTGTCTCAATCATATAGATTTATAGGATTAGACCAAATGCTGTTTTAGTCCTCAGCAGAGGCTCAACTCTTTCATGTGAAACATTGGATTAGATAGTCAGGGAGGCTTTTGTGTGTGTCGTCTCCAAACCTCCAATGGCTCCTTTCTCTGGCATCTTATTGTTGTGCGGTGGGCTGTTTGCGTATGCGCGGCGTGCCTTGAACTTTATTACGTTTCGATAACTTCATACATGTGTGCGCGTCTTTATTCTCCCGAGCTAGCACCTCTGCTCTGCTGGGACCCCGGTGAGGAGACCATAGCTCAGCGGGGGGCCTTCGCTCCAATTTGCCATCGTTTGTCACCATTTGTTCATCCTGACAAACAAAACGCTGGCCCTCGGTCGCCCGGGATCAGCTGCTCTCTTCTTCTCATGGCTCTATTTTAGCGGGATCCCTTTGTTTTGTTTTTTTGCTGAATGATTCCGCTCCACATGCTGGACTTAAAATAGTTTCTCGCCATCTAATTGCCTTATTTCATCAGACATTAATATTGTAGCATGTTGCCGCTGCATTATTGATGGTGTGTTTGTCTTGGTGTATGAGATGTTAATTAAATGATAAACTGGAGCTGTGACTGTATGACAGTCTCTTTATCCGTGAGTCAACAGGCTTCCACCCTGTTTCCCAGCCTATTGTTGAGCCAGTCAGACTCTGTCTCTTGCAGCCTCGGCTTCATTGTGCACTCAGATATCTCTATTACAGGCCCCTCAGATTAGAAGGTAATAGCATAATGCACTTTAAAGGCAGTTTTATGATAAACTCTGGCTGGACAGGCTTCCATGTACGAGAGGCCAGCTGTCCTGTCGAACGTGGTCGAGATGTTTCAGGCTGATACGAGCTTCAGCATAGTGAACCGTCTCCCCGGTCAGTCACTTAATGCTGATTTTCAGCCTCATATCACTTTCTTGAATCTCTGCGGGTGCAGCAAAGAAGCTAAAACATGTAGAATTGCTCCCCGGCTCCATAAAAACACGGGAAGGTCATGCAGTTAAAGCGCTCTCTGTGGCTTCCTGGGAGAGCGAAGCGTCTCTCTGGGCTGCTTACAAATGGACAAGCAATAAACTTTAGGTGACTGCATGGCGTTAACAGCAAAGGAGTGAATCCAGATGAGGATTCGGTTTCACTCACTCCTCCCCTCCTCCTCCGTTCTTCTGTCTGATGTTCAGGTTTTAGCTGGAAGTCGTGAGATGAACCGACAGATGACCGCACCATTACAGGCTGGAGTGGCTGGCTGGTTCTTTGGTCAGCAAGGCCGCGGTGACAAATAAGTTGGCAAAGTTTCAGACAAGAGGCTCCTTGGCACCAAAGCTCAGACTGCTTGCTTTCGGCCCCAGTGAGGGACGAGGAACAGATGTCTGGTTTAAAGCCACAGAGTTTCTCTCAAGCTGCAAATTTCTTCTTGTTTGAAGTGAGCCCCGAGGCATATCTCATTTTCAGCCCTTGTTCCAAATCATATGCATACCTTTATTCACATCTTGAAGACTCTCATTACGTGAAATGAAGAGTGTCAGATACGGAGGAAGCTATTAAGGAAGAGCAGCGAGCCCACTGGTCTGTCGTAATTGTAGACAATAGTGCTGAGATGAGCTTTATATTACCAATGCCAGAGTAAACACTGACCTTGCTGTTTTCATGTTTGTGGCCCTGAGGGCTTTTTGTGTTTTTTTTTTTGTCTCTTGTTGTGATTCATAGAAAAGTAATGTTGAAACATAAATTCAATCTCAGATAAGACTGCAGATGTGTTGGCTTTCGCCCAAAAGAGAATGAAATGATGCTTTGATCATGAACTGATTCATGTTTTAGAAAGTTGAGAGGCTTAAAGGCTACGTCTGGTGAGATTTTAAATTTTTTGTAGTTGTCTTTAAATCCCGAGAAAAGACAAAAAACAAAAAACAAAGAGCGAGTATTGTCTGTGAAGCTGTAGCCTGATAGAATGAATTCCGCCAGATCTCTGCTGTTGCTCAGAAACTCTTAAAACACAAGTGAGTCACAATAATCCTTTATTACGAACACTGTGAACGTGGTCCTTTTTTTTTGAGTCAGTCCAACATGACTTGCTGTAAATACTCACTATAGCAGTGGTTCCAAAGACACCGAGAGGGGATTTTGAGATGATGTCTTGAAATCAATAAATCGATCGATAAATAGAGATTGCCACTAAACCCTGAGGATGATCTCCAAGTGGCCGTCTCCAATTTTAAACCAAGAATGGATTTGCTATGTAGTGCCCTCCCGCCTTCATAGGTGAGTTTAAGGTTAAATCGAAAGAAAGGAGTAAAAAGCAGCAACATAGAAACATCATCTGATCTCTTACACACCGTATGTTTACTCACTATTACAGTTTACACACTGACGTTACTCTGATGCTTCGTGCTACATTACTTGCAGCTGCATGCAATATTTATAAGTTCCAACCACCTCCAGGGATCGTGAGTCTGTGGAACTGTCATTTAAGGGGTTGGAGGCTGTAAAGTTTGAGAACTACTGCACAGGAGCAGCAAATGTGTAGCTCTGGTCAGACACAGACTCCATTCCATGATTCTGACGGCAACTGAACAAGTCGGCTTCATGCTTTAATGACCAAAAGTTGCAATGCCGCTCTTACTATGTCGGACTTCGTATCATTTGTATATTAACCCTTCTGTTGTCCTCATTTACGGGCACCAAAAAATATTGTTTCCTTGTCTGAAAAAAATCCAAAAATTTAGCAAAAAAATTCCCCAAATTTCTGAAAATTTGCAAAACCTTCAGGAAGCAAATTCCAATAATTCCTTAAAAGTTTTATTTTAAAAAAAAAACCCTAAATTTGGTAAGGAAATTCTTATAAATATTTTTCAAAAAATGAGTAAAAATCTTCCAACAAAAAAAAAATCTAAAAATATCTAAAGTGATTACATATATATCAGTGAAACTTCTAATATTTTCTTTAAGAACATTCACAAAAACAATCAACCAAAATCCAGCGAATTTCACTGGATTTTGTTGTTTTTTTTGGTGAATGTTTTTGAACATTTTTAACATTTCTTTTTTTTCCACCAAAAAAGGTTCAAAGATCTCCCAAAAATGTTGAAAATGTGGACATCTGAAGTTTCACTGTGAAAATATATTTTTTCCCACATTTTCAAACTTTAGAACGGGTCAGTTTTGACCTGCAGGACGACACGAGGGTTAATGTCAGAACACCACAAGTCTGAGCTGCATCCATTCACATTACTGAACAGGCACACATAAGTGACCTTGAGCTGTGTGAAGTGATTTAGGAGAGGCTTTTCTCCACATTTCTGCACCTATATTGGTCCAAAAACATCCCAGAGAGCAAAAGACACAGGTTGAGTGCCAAAATCATAAAACACTTTGCCCTACAAGTTCACATGTGTGAGGCTAAAAACTGAAATGTCCATAATAGTGCGACTTTACTGCGATAGCAATAAAGATGGTAATCCTTTTTCTTTTGACAAAACTTTACCAGGAGTAGAAGTTTAGTTTGACGTTTCCCGTTGTTTGTAGAAGTCCTTTCTCTAAGTTTGTTAAATACCAGCAGCATCAAGCAGCAGCTGGATCCATATGTGCACATTTGTGCCGGTAACCTGAATAAACTCTAAGAATTCTATATTATCTTGTACATGGAAACTGGATCCATCAGGATTTAACGGCAGGTTCCACTGTGTGCTTTTCTTCACTTCAAATTACTGATGTGTCACACAAAAAGTCACAGTTTATCAGCAACAGTTAATTCATTTGTTACATAGAGGTTTTCCTCAGGTTGTGTCCTGAGCTCCATCACAGCTCTCTGGATATTTTTCTTTTACTTTTCATGAAGTATTAGTTGGATATTCATGACATATAGACAGAATTTCAGGGAAATCATGCGTAAACTAGGCTATACACTTTGATAAGTTGCTATCGGTTTATATTTGGTCTTTCACTTAGTGGATTATTATGTATTATATTGTCATTTGCTGTAGTGTTCAGTTTCAAGTCCATAACAAATGTGGTGCTCATCATGGCCCTCTCTGTCACTGTATGTCTGAATGAGGCATATTGAGGAACATCAACATAATAGTGATCCGTGTCTGTCTGACTGACTGACAGCTGTCACTTTAACACACGCAGTTCTATTTCTTTCTGTTTATCAGTGATCAGAATAGATGATAACTTACCTACTGGGCCAACTGTAGGTGGACCACATGTATGGGAAAGATGTGTGCTGATAATGGATCATTTAATAGGTTTATGACGTTCTAATCAGGACTTAGTTTAGTGTGCAGGATTACAAACATTTGTTTATTAGCACTGAACACAATGTACAGCTGAATCTTGAATTTTCCTCAGGATTAATAAAGTATCTATCCATCCATCCATCCATCCATCTATCTATCTATCTATCTATCTATCTAATATGTCGGCCTGATGGTGACACCAAAGCAAGTTTACCAACATTTTTTTACATTTTGTTCCTTTTGAAGGGGTGTGTTCATAGCAAATCATTGGAATCCCTTCAACAGAAACTTTTTTTTTTTTTTTTAAAGATTTGCATTTTCAGTAGGAATCAGAATTGGAGAGTGAGTGACATGTGAAGTACAGAGGGAGCTGTGTTCCCATAATATGTGGATTTTGAAGTATCGCATTAGAAAAGGTTAATGGAAACTACAAATTTTTAAAAAAAACGTTTCCGTAAAAGTTTTATCTCTCACTTGAGGTGGCTTTTGAGTTTTTCCAAAAAGAATAATATCGTTTCCTAGGAGACGGAAACACCGTTTTTGAGTTAGTTCGAACTTAATGAATATTTAACTCACATGAATGATCAGACTCTGACGTGGCTAATAATAGCTGACATGAAAAAATAATTACAACTTGCCATACTGGAAAAACAATTTAAATAAATTCGTACTCGAATATATGGCCAAACAGACTGATTTGTTTGTCTGGTGGTGTTATGAGATTGTGCATCTGTTGCTGAATATTTTCCACCAATAAACACCCTGTTTTTGAAAAATTTTCAAGCATTCAGATAATCAAGACAATCATTTATCTCTGCGATAGCAATTATTTCACCTGAATCCTCCGTCTGAGCACTAAATTATAGATTTAAATGACTACAATAAAAATCTCGCCAGGAATTTCATTTTTTAATTGGAGGCAGCAAGCTGAGCAGTTTGGTCACTTCTCGGTTGATTTATGTCTCAGGCTGATTCAGCTGACATTCAGACTCCCCCATGGGTCTCCGTGTGAAATAATCTCCGTTTGTAAATTCACTTTGCCCCCGCTGCACTGGGAAGTCAGAGGTCAGAGTCACTATTGGACTCAGTGTTGTGATTTCCAGCAGGAGGCTGTGAGCGGCTGCTGTGGTTGAGGGTTTGTCTCTTTATTCGGTGCACCACGGAGCTGCTGTAATACCCACATGTAATCAGTCTGCCGGATTATTAGAGCAAATTAAATCAGAAACGGTTTCTGAAAATCAGCACTCCAGTTCAACAAGTAAGATTTTTGTTATAACCAAAATTATTTTTATATATTTTGCCCTGTAATGTGGATAATAACATAAAATCCGCTGGTGTCTGTGTTAAAGGCTCTTTTTTACGAGAGGTGCAATCAGTGGCTGTCATATGAAGCACTTCAAAGTTGAATTAACGGCGGTTTTCCAGTCGTCATTTCATAACCATCCGCCATTTTCTAATCAAATCGCTTTCATCAAGAGCTCATCTAGTTGTTTCGAACTATGTTAATATGTTAAAATGAGCAGAGGATCCACCAGTGTGGTCGCAATCAGCACAGACTTTCATTACTGTATGTTCGAAAATAATGGGAAGGCAGAGCAGAGGAAAAACAAGACGATTATGAGTCAGCACCGGGAAAAATCTCCCTCCTAATTAAATCAAGCGTGCCCTTCACTTCACTAAACTTCCATATCTTGTTTTGATCGCGCGGTGGATGCTGGTAACCTGCACAGAAAAATAAAGTCCCAGAATTCGATTAAACTCTGTTCCTTGCTGTTTTCATCAGCGTCCTTAAATGGAAATCATTCAGGAAAAAAGGTGTGTGTTTCAAGCAGATGGAAGGTCGACTCATCTTAGACCTGCAGCTATAAGACGCCGACTTCAAGCGAAAGCTTTAACCGCCGGTTTTCAGAAAGGATGAAAAACAAGTTAATTAATCTTGTTTTCACTGCTTTGTGTTCAGGGTTGAAGAGTCTCGACTGATGTACATCCCGTTCTTGGTATTTAAAGAGTCACAATATGAAAGATGATTCAAGGGGTGTTAAAATATTATTAAATTACCTACAATACAATGAAAGCTGTCAGCCCAGGAGTGTGCCGTAATCAATCATGCACATCCAATGCAAAGACAAAACTAAGATTAAAATAAAACCCAGCTTTAGTCACAGTTAATAAAACTTTTACCAATTATAAAGACATCAGCTATAAACCATCAATAAGAGAAGCTTGCAAGGTTGACGTATTTCATCAATGCAAACAAATCTATACAAGTCTGAAGGTATAAATGCTACTACTACTACTTATATAAGATAATACTGATCACATTTCAAAATTCAGGTTTCACGGCAGCAAAGTAAAACAGACAAGTTATTAAATCCTTACGATTTAAAAAACATGAAAGATAACATAATGTAACAACCAACACAGCGGTCAAAGAGCTAAAACACTGTTAAAAGGAATAAGAGACGGCTCTGAAGAAATACAAACTCAAATAACATCAGGAAAAGGCCCTCTGATAAAAGTGTGTTTTAAGAAGAGACTTCAAAGAGGTCACTGAGTCAGCCGACCTGATTTCCTCGGGCAGATTTTCTCACAGCTTCGAGGCCTCGACAGTGAACGTTCTGTCCCCTTTAGTTTTAAGATTAAAGACTTCTGCCTGAGGATCTCAAAGTGGTGTACACTATACTAAAAGGTCAAGAATCTAACTAGGAGAGAGGCCATGAAGAATTTCAAACGGTAAAATCTTAAAATCTGTCCTAAAACATAATGAGAGCTGGTGTAGAGAAGCTAAACAGGGAGTGATGCGCTCACACTCGGCGGTTCTGGTTCTGCTGAGTCGATCATCAAGGGTTTTTATCCATCAGTTCTGCAGTGGTTCAGGTAAGTCGTCAAACTGTTCAACCATGCAAAGAGCTGAGCTTCATGCATGTCCGCAGATTGAGAGGTAATTTTAAGCTTCATTACAGACAGACAAAAGTTGACAGGCGATCAAGGGAAACAAGACTCTCAGTTCCAGTCCATTGTGTTTGTCGTAGACATTGACTGTTTACAGTATAAAGATGGACAAACTCTCTGTGGCGTCGCCCCAGGTTACCATGACGCTACGACAGGTTTCCTAAAGGTCAGTGTGGTGACTTCAGCTGCCACCATCGTGTCTGACTCATCCTAACATTAAAATAGTTACTTGTGTTGTGAACTTTGGTAAGAAGCAGAAACTTTAGCGTTGCCATGGATACGTGAGTGTTAAATTCTGTCCATGTTTCATTTTGTGAAATGCAGTCCAGCAGATGAGTTTGTTTTTACTGCCAGCTACCATTCAGTCTGAGATATTAAGAATAAATAAATGTGCATAATGTGGAAATTAGCAGATTTTATTTTTATTTATTCCTACAGCCAGAATATGGAGGAATTTAGTCTCACAATCACAGACAATAAATATGATCTGAAAGTCGGGTTATTGTTGTGTATCACAATACAAAAAGATTCATGTCAGAAATATTCCAGTGATGACCCTAGAATGTCATGATTTATGTAATTTTACCTCAATAATATGAATGTTCAGGTTGAGATTGTGCAGTGATATTTATTATGTAAGTTTAGCTGATTAAAGTTTATGACTCTTCACTACAATATTATTTATTATTTAAATTCCCATCATTTTATAATATTTATGGTCAGACTCTACAGTATTGAGATTAAGAAATCAAATATTCTATAAAATGTAAATACACTGAACTAATTTGTATATATTTAAGTGAGACTACAATATTATTTGACACAAATCTATCGAAATCAACATTTTAATCATTTTTACTCCAAACATTTACTAGACTGATTTGAATAATAAAATCACTCCTTTCTAATCCTCTGCTGTACGTTCAAACCTGAGGCCTTAAATAGAAACACGCAAGTATCTGATTGAAGGAACTTCAGCAGCAGAGCCCTGGTTCCAGAACATGATGAGAGAATTGTAGACAAACTTTAACAAAAGCTGCCTGAGAGTTTACAGGTTTTTATGTCAGATTTCTTCAGTAATATAATGAGAGTTATCAGCAAAAATCAAGTTTTCATTTGATAAACTTAATTTCTTAAAACATCCAGAGTTGGAGCTCATATCTTTGGCAACTGTAAAGTTTTTGCTCCTTCAAAGCTCACAACACAATGAATGGATTCCTAAAACACTCTCAGTGCTGGAGAGCGTTTGTGATGCTGAAGCAGTGACCAGTTTTTCTGTTTCTTCTCTGGAGATGCACAACGAGGGACGTCTGCAGCGACTGAGGAAGTGTCTCACCACATCCTGATACGAGGAAAAAGACTTTATTGAAGACGTCAATGAGAAAACTGTCAGGCAGCAGACAGCATGCATTCAAGGTGAGCTTTGAACATCTGATCTGGAACAGGAATTCAGTAACAGCAGCATGAGCTTCATTTCAATCTGCAGCTGCTGAATTCATGGATGAATCATCTGCCACTAGAGAGGAAGACCATCAAACATCCACGTCAGCTGATGGAGGTCCAAGAGTCTCACCAAACAAACAACCTACAGAGTGAAGACCTCTAACCTGACTGAACGGCCTCCTATTCAGCCACATGTATGAACAAATGCCTCTGAGTTGATATGTTTTCTAAAATAAATCTAGTTTGAGTCCTAATTTATGCCTGTGTGTTTGCTGTTTTACACTGCTGTTTACAGTTCAGGCTGTTAGATTGTTCCAGATAAGACAAATACAAGATACTTCAGAGCTGTTCTACCAGGAGCCTGACAGGAAGAACTCCAATAGCTGCTGAATGTTCCTGTGGTCCCCTCAAGGCTACAGGAGGAGTCCTACGAGGACGAGCCGGTCCACCTGATGCCGGCTAGTCGCTGTAGTTCGAAGCCAACACCGACTACGTGGACTTCTACTGGACCACACGGAGACCAACAAGTTCACTGACTCCCTGACTTGTGGGTCTGAGGACGCCGCTGAGCCTCAGCCCAGCCGGCCGCCTGTCTGTGGGTGTTTGAGTGCTGAGAGGTTTGTGGATGCATGTGAACGTGTCTGTGCTGAAACAGCAGCTTTTGACTCAGTAATGCCGGTAAAAACCAAGAGCTCCTTTATTTGTGACTTCCACTAAAAAAACTGATGAAAATAAATTTGCCAGAGTTCTGACTGATAGCAGGTTAGTAAATAAAGAAAATAATAGTTTAAATGTTCCTTTAATCAATCCTTTTAGGTCTACATTTCCTTTACACTGACTTCTTGGTGTATGTACAAGTATTTTGGGTGGAATATACCATTAAGCCCAATGTTCAAGGGTTCTTCTGGGAATAAACCATGAAACCAACCTTTTAGGTAAATGTTTTAGGATGTTGGGTAGAATATACCATCTGATCAACCTCTCAGACCTTCTACATTGGAAGATTTTAGAGTAGAATATTACTCCAAACCATCCTTTAGGTCTACATTTAAGGTGGAATACTCCTTTACACGAAGATTTTTTGGTCTACATTGAAGGATTTTAGGTGGAATATTCCTTTGATCAAAATTGTTAAGTTTATGTTCAAGGATGTTTGGTGGAATATACCATCAGACCAACCTCCAAGGTCTACAGTAGTGAATTTTAGGTGGAATATACCATTAAACTCAACTTTTAGGTCTACATTGGAGGATTTTAGGTGGAATTTTCTTCCAAACCGTCTTTTAGTCTACATTTAAGGATGTTTAGGATATTCTTATATCCTATATTCTTCCAAACCAACTTCTCAGGTCTACATTTCAGGTGGGATATTCCTCCATGCTAACTTTTTTAGTCTACATTGAAGGATTTGAGGTTTTAGGTGGAATATCCCTTTTAACCAGCCCCTCAGGTCTCTTTGAGGATTTTGGATGGAATACTCGGTTAAACCAACATTTTAGGTGCATGTCCAGGGATTTTTGGTGGAATGGTCCTTTAAGGTCGATGTGTGAGAACCTTGTAGGTGGAATACTGTGACGTTTTTACAGTGAAGAATCTACTATGAAACCGGTTTGACATGTTCAGGCGTTCTATGTGTGAAAACTCAGAGATTTCAGGTATCAGAAGGTGGTTTTCAACTTTCTTTGTTAAAGGGGAACTTCGTTTTGTTTCAACCTGGGGTCTGTTTTCATATGTCATTTCATACATGTGAGTGATAGAGAACTGAATTTTTGACATAGCTCCAGTATTTAGCCAGGCAGGCAGCTTAGCAGCTCAGCTAGTGAAAAGTATGGGGCAACTTGCCCTCCGCGTCAAAGTCCGCCCTAACGTGCTATATTTCCCACACTGACCGGCTCGAATAGTCTCAACGAGTGTCCCACAACATACTAGAGATGAGAAGTGAATGAAAACCTCCACATTACTTGGCGATCGCTATTTGTCGTGGTCTGTATCCAAATCTCAGGACGCGAGAAAGCAAATCTCGTTCTGAAATCGCGCGATAGCTCGCGCCAAAACCGGTCAGTGAAGACTCTCCACTGACAGTTTTATTAACTAAATGCACCACATTACACAAACACAACACAACACACTTCAACTGTTTACATGAAACTCTACACAAACATCGTTAGCTTAATGCTACGTTAGCTTTAATCAGGCTACGACTGAGCAGCTAGCTCGGTTAGCATTGCTAACATTAAAGCTAATATTTACTGGATGCTAACTCTCTTCTTTGGTCAATAAACATTGAAAAAAACTCCAACATTTGGAGTGCATGGCACACATTATATCTGACACTACAGTTGCATATAAAGTGCATTAATAGCGGCACCGATACGAAAATAAACACTTACCGAACTATCAGAGTCCTTTCAGTGTCTGCTGGTAGAATCAGCCGAAGGTAGGAAACTGGTTAAAACAAGCCAACAGGCAGGAAAACTGTTTGTGGAAAATGTTCTGCTGCTCCACCGACAAATAAACCAACAGTTACTATATCAGAGTTAATCAAAACGAGGAGAGCACAGTCTGGGCTGCCTCCTCCCACAGACTGTATATCTTTATATACAGTCTATGCCTCCTCCATAGGACCTGTCAAATATTCCAGACCGGACTGTTTATCAAGTAACCCTGCCCCCTGGCTTAACAAAACTTTAACGCTCTATAACAACAACAAAAAAATCAATATTGGTTTATTTTAAGATCGGCCACCTGATCTCTCATTATGACCATGAAAACTAACGGGAAAAAAATGTATATACAGTCTATGCACCGTACTCTGTTTGGCTCCACACCTGCTGATGACCACTTCCGGTCTCAGAAAATGAAAAAAAACTGACCTTTTTTCGTTTCTGCCTCTTACTGATTTTATTTTCTTGTTATTGTAAATATAAAATGAAAATCAAAGCATTTTTAAAATTTCATTAGCAAGTTATGTTATACTGTGAATAACAAACTTGCAGACAACGGGGCAATAATTATTCTTTATTCATGAGGATTAGATATCTGTGAACACTAATTTACTTGATATTGCAAAAAAGGACATTGTGATGTTGTAAAGAGTCTTGTTGGAGATTAGCCCTTTAACTGATGTTCTCATATTTGTAAAATGTAAGTTGTGATGGAACTGTTTCCTTGCAGAGGAAAAAGAGATGATAGTGTTATCAGAAAGTGCAACACCTTTTATTTTATTTTTTTATTTAATATTTTTATTTCTTCTTTAATTTCATTTTTAAGGTTTAGATATCCTTGAACACTTATTTGAACAGAATATAGATTCTGATATTGTAAAGTATAATGTTGGAGATGTGCACTCATGTTGGAATAAATCCTTATTGTGAAGCAACCCTTACTTGCACTGAATTGGAAATATTTTAGAAAAACACACTGAATTACAAGACTTTGCAGAACACTGTGCTATTGTAGACTTAACATGCAAGGCTAGAATTACATGATTTTAATAGTAATAGGTCGTGATCTAAAGTGGGCCGGTCTGAGGATGAAAGTCCAGGGCTGAAAATGAGTCCCACTCCGGCCCTGATATTATGCATAATTTTAAGCCCTAATATAATAGAAATGGGTGAGTTATATGACAGTTCATCCCCTGTATAGTTGCTATGAACAGGGAAATACGCGACAGAGACCAAAACAATTTTTGTACCAGGCACATTTATTCCTGCTGTAAAGTTGGACATTTTAACATGGATACCAGTGAAGACTGAATCCCTTATGGAGGCAGCCTGAAGTGTCAGATTTTGGAAAGTATTTTTTTTGCCACTTGGTCTTATTTCAAGCACTATGAAGATGCTTCCTAAGGGAGTTTTCTTATTACGGCAGTCCATGAAGCTTTCAGAAATTATATCAACTGATCTTTGTCAATATCTCAGTCTAGTAAACGAAGGCCGAGATGGGCCAAAATTATTTGGCCCATCTTGGCCTTCGTCAAGACATTTTCCAACAATGACCTTACATGCTATTCTCTGCTAATTTGGTGATTGTAACATGTAAAGAAAAGCATGACCACACACAGTACTGTGACAAGTACACTGACCATCTCGTTGCAGTGCAATGTTCTGCTCGGAAACACTGAATCGTGCAGTTCGTGTGAATGTTACGTTGACACAAAACAACCACACTCCCATGGCAATGATACTCCATGGTGGACTCCTCCAGCAGGACAATCTGCAAAAAGCTACCTAAAGATGGCTCGAGGAACACAACCACGAGCTCCAGGCGTTGACCAGGCAAACTTCCAAGATCTGAATCTGATCAAGCACCTGCATCACACCGGAGAACAAGCCGGATCCAAACAGTCTCCATGAACCCAAAGGACACCCTAGAAGTCTTGTTTTCATTCCCCAACAGGTCAAAGTTGTGTTTATGGCATGAGAAGGAACTTACACAATATTAGACGGCCGGTGGTTTCAATGTTGTGACTGACTGTACCAAAACAACATATCTAATGGATGAGGACTTTTGTAAGTCATTCAGAGTTATATAATCATGTGAACTACTTGTGTCTTAGACGAACCACAACTCTTTAGAGCACAAAATGTCATGGAATCTCACTGTTCAAACCTCAGGGGGGAAAAAGCTCGTAAATGGGATCTTCCTTTCCTCAGAACATGAATGATTTATTAACCATTAAAAGACATCAGAAACCCTGTATAAAGTCACTTGGGATAAAAACAGCAGCCCAATGAATCTAATGTAATGAGCTCAATGTTGAACCAGATCATTCCAAAACAAGCAACAGAGTTCAGTTTCAGCCTGCTGAGGTTGTACAGCCTAAGTCTAAAGTTATATAATGTAGCAACATTCATGTGATTAGTAAATTACCTATACCTTTGATTAATTGTAATGCCACTTTAAATTGATGTACAAAGATCAATAGAAGACCAGACTATGATTCAATATATATGCACATGCCAATACAAACCTCAAAATGTTAATGATTTTTAGTGTCTTTTACTATTCTAAACACATCTTTATGAATCCAAAACACAGCTATAACCCAGCCAGCTGACTGTTTACACCAAAACAGCAGTAAAGTCTCTTCTTCTACAGTCCTCTAAAATCAGATTACAGTCTGAGTTTCTGCCAACACTTTGATGACCAGGACTGAGGCTGAATAGTTAAAAAAAAAAAAAGAATGATGTCTTCTGCTGAAGCATATTTCCTCAAAAACATTAGAAGGTCAGAGAAAGATGTGACAGAATTTAAAAGTATATCTGCATTTATACTTGGCTATGTAATCATGCAATGTTGGATGTTGTTGGTGTGAGATTGCTATGAGTGGCATGTCACTGAGCGTTGCTGCTGCAAAGAATTATGGGTCAACATTATTTCTTCTCCTTTCATTGAGGATGGACCAGTGTATCCTACATGAATGGAGATAAAAAAGGAAGCACTGACGCACCTCTCCTTGGCATTTAGAGAATTTAACCAGGTCCCATCAAGGCTGCCACTTCTTTATCCTTTCGCACAGTGTGGAACCTTCCTAAGTTTAAAAAAAAAAAAAAAAGATTATTTAACCACAACCTAGGACACGACAGTATGCATAGGTCTTTTATTCCTACCTATCTGATCTCTAAAATGTTCCTGTGAGCAATACCTGTTCGTGGCACTTAGTGTATATTTTAAAAAAGGAGGAAAAGTCGCACCACCACTTTTGATGTATCCCAGATGTGTTATTGTGTAATTGTGAATTTCAGTGTGAATATTGTCCACGCCAGCCAACTTACTGGTTAGGAGGAAGCCTGCAGAAGCCTACAAACCAAACTGTCTTGCTCCTACAGTAAAACATGGGGGTGGATCAGTGACGATCTGGAGCTGTTTCAGTTTGGGTGGAACAGGGCAAATGAACCAGGCCATGCACAGGGCTACTCTTGTAAACAGTCTTCTTCCATCAGCTGGAAAACTCTTTCCTGCCTCCAATGACTGGATTTTCCAACAAGACGATGCCCCTTGCCACACGGCGAGGTCAGTTTAAGCCTGGATGGAGAACCAGAACACTGGAACCATGCCTTGGCCTTCTGAATCACCAGATCTAAATCCAATTGAAACCCTGTGGAAAATCATCAGACACAACAAGGAGAACCAAAAGCCTAAAAACAAAGCAAATTTGTTTGAACTTGTGCAACAGGAATGGGAATGCTGTGACAGTAGAACAATATCAGAAGCTGGTGGAGAGCATGCCAAGAAACATGGCTGCGGTCATCAGAAACAACGGTTATGTATCACTACTAACTCCTGTGTGAATCATTTGACTAAAACAGACAGAAAAGAAAACATGGATTCCTAAAAGCTGTTTTTGGCAGTACAATGCCATAGCTATTGATGGAGGAACTAAAATGATTTAGGTTATTATCAAGAAAATCACAGAAAATGTCTAGATTCCAGCTCTTAAATTAAACACTTATGAGCTATTTTTGTTGCTATCATTGTATTTGTCCAAACAAATGTACCTTTAGTTGCACCAGGCACTAAAATGAACAAGAAATTGAAGAAAACAAGGGTGGTCTAATAGTTTTTTCCATTACTATATACTACTTAAAGTCCTTCTTCATTTATCTTCCTATAAAGTGCTATTTACTTAAAGCCTTATGGCAAGATAAAATCTCTATTTAGAGTTTAACTTGGCAGAATCATTGTCTCCTTACAGCAGTCAGCATCGAGAAAACAGCAGCAATTCTTGAGACTGATCACCACTTTCACATTTCGTACAGTAAATAGGAAGAATAAACAGCAGGCTTTGCTGGTAAAGATAATGTACGCTATAAATAATTCAACTTAAACAGATGAATTAGTTTAATTACACTCACTGAACCAGATTGAGCATTTTTTTCTGGCATATAACTAATTGGAATTGCCCCATAACAAGAAAATAGATTTTTAACCGCGAGTGCATCTTGAATTATAGTGATTTCTAAGTTATTATGCAGTTTCAGAGGATTAGTTATTTGACCCATGCTTAAGATGTCAGCAGCTGTGTGATGTGTGTGTGTACAAAATGAGGAGGCAGATTAAAAACGCGAATCTTTGGAGAGTTTAGAAATCTATTTGAGGCCACATTATTAACTTTTCCTTGACACAGAGTGTACGCTATAATAATGTTTTTGTTTGTCAGTTTGTATTTCAGCTGAGAAGCCGGCGAGGGAGTCCAAAGGGACACATAAAGCTGCATAGTGCATGATCCTGTCAGACAAATGACTGGAAAAAAAACAAGCAAGTGTGATACAAACATCATGATTATTATGATCTTTCTGAGTGACATGTGAGGGCATCTGAGCGTGAACATGAGAACATCTGTCAGTGAAGCATCTATAGCATGATTAAAACCAATTATCACATGGAAATGAACACATGAAACCTGCACTGATTTAAATCTGTGTGCAAACTGCGAAGCCTCCCTGTGGACGCTAAAAGACAAATTTATTGTATTTTACCGTTTCTACTTTGCCCTCTGGCTGTATAGTTTATTTTTTGAGGTGAATTTACATTTTCATTAGCATAGTGAAAAGGCTCATTTACATGTTTTAGTAAAGTCAGCTTTCGAGTTTGTTGTCTTCGTTCATTTAGCTGCAGCGGCTGAGTCAGTCTGGCTGAGATCCTGAAATCACATTTACTGTTCGTCACTCCTTCGCCGAACAAAATGTGCAAATGATGCTGCAAAACAGTCTCCGCATATTATGAAGTGCAGCCGTGGCTTTATTTTAAAGTAAGACACTTTGCAATTGGATGTAAATCATCTATTACCGGTCATGAAAATTGAAGGGTTTTTTTGTGCTTCCGGAACACTTTCAGGACAAGGTGTTGTTTAGCAAAGAACAAGTCCTGAAGTCCCTCTTCTCGGTGCTTTTCTCCCGACTTTTCATTATCCTCACAAATCTCCCAGTGTGCTAACAAGCCGCTACGCTCAGTGACTGAACAGACGGAGCTCAGGGGGGAGAGGAGGATCAGAGAGACTTGGAGCTCTTGGGTTGGTGTGTGCTTAGAGATTCACATCTTTTTTTTTTTTTCTCAACATACAGCTGGGGCTCAATTAGTGTCCATTTTTGCTAATTAAGTACACTCTGTCTGAATCAGTGGTGCAAAAACTAGCGTTGTTTGTCAAATCATAGGCTGTATCCGGCTTGCTGCCCCTGAGGCAGGCTGGAGGCCCTTCTACTGTACATTGCTTTTCCTCTTCCTTTTCTTCCTCTCTCTTCATGTGTTCAGAGATGAAGAGAGGAAATGTAGAATTCCCTGTGGTTTTCCATAGCTAGTGAGTGTTTTCTTCCCCAGTCTTGTTTACACAAAATGCTGCTTGCTAGGAGAGCAGTTTTAACAAATTAGGGAAGAGCAAGAGTGTCGATATTTAATTTGTCGCCCTACAAAAAACCCTGTTCTTTTGAAACCGCAGCCCTTGATGCTGAACGTCCGTTTTCTGCAATGACATTGGTTGCTGTAGCAGCATGCTAAAGCCCAGCTAAAGGCATGGTAGTGGAGTTTTGTGCATATTTTCCTAACAATGTGAAGCAGAGTAAGCTTGGCACCGCAGATAAATCCTAAAGGACTTGAAGAAGAGACCCACAGTCACAGACATTTACAGTGTGAAAATACTCTCACTAGTGTCTGAAGTTAACACTTTGTAGTATGATATGTGTTAAATTGCTCTCACAGAGAGAATTTGGTCCAAGACTGTCAATCTCTACACACCATCTGCGTATGGTATTAATTTCCCAGACAAGACGACGGTCCTTCTGCAGAAGGGTCAGACTTCTCCAAAATGATCTGTCAACCCCTTCATCCCCTGTCGCACTCTTATCAATGCTGCACACTTCCCTCTCCACTGTTGCCATGGCTACGGTTTGGCAGGGATGAGCAGTATCAAAAGCGCTCTGGAGTTTAGCGAAGACTCCTCTCCACACTTACCTCTGTTATGTAGCTCTAATCCCTTCCTTTTGATCTTCTTTTGATGGAGACATTAAACCTGGAGGAATTCAGGATGTACCTTACAAAACCTTATGCTTCTGTTTGACTGGATGAGACGCCGATTCTCTGCGGACAGATGCACTGGTCCGGCTGGGCTGCTCTCTTCCAGCTAACAGATACCACCTCATTATCTGCAGTCCACAGATAGGGAACCTCTAGCAGTCAGCAGCACGGCTTTCTTCTGCTGCACTCTTTGAAGCCGGAGCAAAAACAATGAACTTCACAATTTCAGCCTGACGAACCCTGTAAAAAAAAGTAGCACTCTCTTGAGCCAAATTACGATTTTAAAATACTTTGCAGACTTTGGAAAAAAGGCATCGAGATTTAAATAAGCTTCTGCTGCCAGGCCGTGGTCCTTTGAGTTAAATGCGAACGTCAGCATCTGTTCACCATGAGTTTAGCCGCTTTCATTAGCACTAATATAAAGTTCACTCAAGGCTGATGGGGAAGTCATTTTGCAGGTATTTGGATCTCAACAGAACTACAGCACGCATTTAAACGTTGACCTGATGAGAGGAAAGTTTCGGATAAGTAGAATATCACAATTCATCCAGAGGGAACGTCTGTATGAAATTCAAAATGTTTGCTGAGAAACTTCACTAAGAGCCCCTTGGCCTGTAGTACAGCTGCAGATAGAATCAGGAGGTCGCCAAAATCAGTGGGATTCATCCTCAGGGGACAATAAATGTCTTTAAACAAGAGTGTGCAGCTCTCTGAGGCTGCTAACACAATGGCTCTTTGAGCTAAATGTCAACCCCAGCATGCATTGTCGTTATGACAATGCTCACAGTTACATGTTTAGACAATATCTGTTCATCATCTTAAGCCCTTTTTAAATATTGGGCATGTAATGTTGCTGCTTCATCAGTACACTAAAGAGATGGCATTCAGACATAGGTCGCTTTTATGTTAATGTTCCTCACAGCTTTGTTCAAACCTACCAATCACAGTCACAGTATGTACACCCCCTGTCAAACGTTTTAGGACACTGTCTCATTCAAATAAAGTAGAACCTGTCCTACAACTTTTGACAGGGGGTGTATTTCATCATATGGATGTGATCAGGGCAGGACTCTGATCATACATGTAAAGCTTCAGGCAGATTGGAGCATGTTCAGGGCATTTACACAGCATTTGAAATTTCATGGCGAAGGATCAAAATTCCAGAGGCCGCCACGGACACGCCCTTTGGCTTTGGAAAAAGATTTTAATAACTTTGGATCATTAAGGCCTCCTGTATGTACTGGCCGAATTTGAGGTGAATTGGAGTTTCCCCCTAGGAGGAGTTCCCTCTCGAAAAAAATGAAAAATGGACAAAATCTGACATTGAACTCAAAACAGCTCACTTCCTGTTGGGTTTGGAATGTGGCTGTCACTGACTTTTTGTTCAGCCTGATGTGCTTCATATGTGTACCAAATTTGGTAGATACACCCCCTGTCAAAAGTTGTAGGACAGGTTCTACTTTATTTGAATGAGAAAGTGTCCTAAAACTTTTGACAGGGGGTGTATTTATCGCCTACATACAAGACTGGACAGAACATTAAGCAAATAAACAAAAAAATCTAAATTAATAGCTAGTTCATCAAACTGTCCAGTTAATTTCGGATTTCTGAATCACTGAAAAGTCCGTCTATGTGTGATGACAATCTAACTAGCATTTGCAAAGAGTAAAATATAGAAAATATCCTGACAGCAGTGATGGAGCTCAGAACTCAGCTCTGTAACTAAGGATTTGTCTGTGTGATAGCTCACAGCAGGATTTACTGTTTGATTTGGATCAATCCTGTCTCCATGTTGGGGATAATTCATAATTAAAAGGAGTCAAGATACGTGAAGCTCTTTTATATGGAGCTGCTGCTGTTTGATGAGGCAGGTATTTCATAAACTCAGAGGAAAGACTTCTACAAACAACCAGAAGCAACAAACTAAACATCAGCTCCGGTTTTGTCAAAATCCAGAATACATTTATTATTGGTAAGTATCATTAATCTGACCTGCTAAAGTCTGTCTTCAGTTTAATTTTGTTCGACATTTGATATGAAATTGTTTTGCTAAATGTGATGCTTTTTGATTAATACTGGAACTAAAACATGGTAATTTGTAAATCCAGCAGTATGCAGTTTAGTGTGCTATGTTGAAAATAATACTGAAACATTACTAGATACAACCTAGTACAATTACTGTAGTAAAATGATCAAAGCCGAGATGCTTAGATGCCATCAGAATAATGGAAAGGAGTATTCGTCTGAAAGTAAATCGCATTTGCTAGTTAGCTCTACGGTAGCTCCTTCATGTCCATGTTGTTGATCATAAACCGAGCATTTCACACATTAACCCTTTTTTGTGCTGTATTTGATGAAAAAAAAACCCCACTGACTATATTACAGTTAATCCTGGAAGGAGCATCAATATCTGTTTCAAATCATGAAAATTGTTTTAAAAAAAAACATATTTGGACAGCTAAACTATCAGCAAACTTACACAGGTAAGTAATGAGTATTTGATCCATAGAAAAACACATTTTTTTACTCAACTCTAAACTAAAATGTTCCACTATAATAAACAAAGGTTGTCTCTTGATCAACAACTACCAGATCCAGCCATAGACTGCGTGTAGAAGATGGATTTAGTGAACATGATACCACCCATTGGTTTGTGGACTGCTGTTCTGTAGCCTTGAGTTTGGAATTTAGGATTTTCTGAAGTCATTTCCACATCGGCATCACTTTTCAGACCCACATCCATGTTTTATATCCAGTCTATGGATACAGCTCAGTTCACAGACCAGTGGAAATAGGATCAACGGGTAAGTGTACAGTGGGAGAGTGATACAGCGGAAACCATTCATAAGCTCCAAAAAATAAGACCGTTAGGATTAAATTTGCAGAATAAAATGCACTAAAAGACAGCAGCTTTCAAAAAGGTGTGTGAGAGACCAAATTCAGCCTACGAGGATCTGATGGTGGAGAGTTTGTGTGGAAAAAGCCAGGATATGGTAACAAATGGAGGTGGGAATGTCAAAGTCTGTCGCTGGTTTTCTTACCGAGGTGTCAGTGAACTCATATTTATTGATGGAAACATGAAGTCTGAAGTGTCGAAGGACGCCAGACACCTGCTGAATGAACGTTTTCCTCAGGAGAAAATCAAAATCTTAGCTAAGGGATTACGGCACACACTTTGACCTGGACCTGAACGACACAGAGCACCTATGGGTGCAAACTATCGAGAAAAAATATCTCACTTCTTTGATGCTGCTGAAAGCTCTCCTGCCCGAAACTTTCACCGCAGCTTTTACAGAGACTGGTCAATTCTGGTGCCAGACGCAGCCGAGCAGCTCTGCAAGCTAATGACTGTCAAACTGAAAACTGTAACTGTGATCTTTAGTGAAGCCACTGGATGTCCAAATGTATTACTGTCCTCATTCTGAACCGTGTATCAAGTGTTCATTTAAAGTCTGACAGTCTGATTTTTGTGGAAAATGTTTCCTTGACAACTGCACATCTGTTATCTTCATTTAAAATAAATGCCACGTGCCTTGACATATTGTTATCTAGTGAAATGAAATTCATGCATTTTTAATTGAGGCTCAAGTTTTTCTTTTTGGTGCCACCGTGTTTCCCTGCAAATCACAATTCTGAGCCTGATGTTGGTGCTGGAGGAAAAATCTTCAAAAACACTGAGATTCAATCCCTATGGGCCACAAATGCTTTTATTTCAGGGCAGTCAACCCTATATTATCAGTATAGTTCAATCTGAGTCAAAGCAGTTGCACTAAAACACTCACATTGCCATGCCTAAAGCTTATTAACTGTATGTATATAGAGATAGAAGAACCCTCTCTACCGTCACACGGGCTTTAAGAGCAGTGTTGGAGCTCAGTGTGGTGGCTCTGGGTCGTCATCTTAGTTGTACCTGACGATCATGCATGCAGACCGATGCAAACACAGTGCTATTCATGCTACAACAGCAATAGAGCTGGTTTATTCTCACTTTGCCGGCCCATTCTGTTGAACATAATAGAACCTCTGCAGCACATTTTCAATCAGATATCGGTGGAAAAATGCTTTGGCTTGTTTGTATTTGCTTAAACCAGTCACAGTGGAGTTATGCAAGGGTTTCAGCTTCAGTGTTCCTTCTAAATAGTGATGACTGGAATTGTTTTGGTGGAACTTTAGCATTGGGGTGACAAGCACAGTGATTAAAATGGATAATTCACCCCCCAAAAAACTGGTAAAGCTTCCTTACTTGGATGCACAATCCAAATCCTCTGCAAAACTTGAAATTTTCACAGTGCAACGATGCTGCTTGGAGATTCCCGTTGTTCTTTCCTGTAAAGAAGAAAACAGACTAAGCTGAGTGAAATGAGCTACCAATGGCTGGTTTATCCTACATCCTGAGTCAGACTAGCTTTGGCCTGCTACAAGCATGAATTTGCTTAATCTCTCAGCTAATTCAAAAAGAAGCAAAGACGTGAAGCTGAGGTCATAGACTGGCACCGATCCGTCACCAAAGTGGCCACAACTTCAGTTATTTGTATTTGTGCAGAACTTTAAGCCTGATACAATTTAAATGGGAGATTTATGGAAAAATTTCCCCCCTGGACAGTTGTCATGAATGAGGAAATCAGCTACAGAGACCAAAACAGCTCCTTCTTCCAGGCTGTAAACATGTTTACTTATGCTGTAAGTTGGGCTGTTTAACATGGGGGTCTATGGGGATTAAATCACTTTTGTTGTCATTTGAGTAACTGCAGTTTTTGGCACCTCCATGTTGGCATCATTTTTCAGCCCTGGAGGTTGCCGCTTGCTAAAGCCACACCATTTGTGTTGCTAACAAGCGATGAAATCTAACTTGACTATTTGCAGATTATGATTTAACATACATCAGCTGTGACCACTGCATCATTTTTATGCTGCTTTTACTTCAGTATAAAAAAAAGTGAATGCTTCTCTCACCACCAGCTAAAACTGTCCAGCATGAAGACAAACCTTCAGGTTTCTATATCTGTCCCCAGACTGGGAGTGTGAAGGAGTGATGAGAAGATGTGTATGACTACATCCCACAAATATTTCTTCACTCTCTCTCCTTTCCGTCATCCTGTGCCCTGCAGCTCTCTGTGAGAAACATCAATATCACTGACAGATGGTTGAAGCACAGCAAGAGTGAGGAGAAAAAAATCTAACAGCTACATACAGTAGGACTATTTGTGCCGTGCGTAATTCCTCATCCAGTTTCATTTAAAGCCCCAGAATTTCCATTTGTGTCGATGCTAAATGAGGCTCTGATTCCTGAATATTCATACAGTTGCGATGCGGCACGCGTGGCTGACTGATAAAAACTGCACAGCGCATTAAAGTCAGTAGCATCTTAATAAATTCACTTTCACCTGTCACATTACCACTAAAGACTGACAATTAACGTGGAGGGGAAGAGCATGATGCAACGCGGCTCGTGCACGTGGCTGACATGCAGCGGAGCTCTAATAAGGAGATTTGACTTTGAATGCATCATGATGCGCTGACGTGTTTTGTGTGGCTACTTGTCAGCAGCGGGTCTAATAAGTTGAGAGTGTGACTTGTTGTTGTGAATATGCTGGAGTTTATATGGGCTGCATGATGAATAGCTGGTGTCAGGTGTTACCATGGGGATGATTACTTGAAAGCAGCCAAGGCAGTATAAGCATTTGGGATTTCTAGCCAACCCATCAAATGCTTGGCAGGCCATTTATTTCGAATATACAGGTAGTTTCAGGCGATAAGAATCAGCCTGTGTGCGTGCGTGTGTGTCACTTTGTGATGTAGACAAAAAAAGATCAGACTGAATTCCAGCCATACAGCCTCTTCCCATTTAATTACAAACCTGCAGTGACACATATCACTGTCAGCATCGGCGTCGCTGACCTCGGTAACAGGACCAGACAGTGCGACACACTGGCTCGCCCCTGCTCTCGACTCGGACTGCGAGGAAGTGTTTTTGTTCCTTGTCTCTCCTCATCTTGCCAGCGAACTGTAAAGCCCTCCACATGTAGAGAAGAGTCCCTGAAGCCAGCCAGCCAGCCTTCTCACTCACGGCCTTGTTACTAACACGCCCCACAGGCCACAACAAAGGAGGCTCTGAAAACAAGCTCTCAAAACTTTGACTGGCAGCCTGGTGGTTGCGATCCGCCCCGATGCTCCACACACATACTTTGCAGATTTGGAGAGATAGGAGTTAAGCTCAGGATCCACCAATCCCCCTTTGGTCTCCTTTTCTTTTCTTTGCCAATTTGGGACATCTGCTCTGAGACCACAGCATCACACGCCCCCACTACGTTTGCTCAAAAGCCTAAAGTCTGTCTCTTCCTGCCCCTCTCTATCTATGGCCTTTCCCCTCCCCTAGTGGGGATTTGTGATTCAAACTGGGCTGAGGGACCTAAACCCCTCTATCTCATCAGCAAACATACAAATGCATAATCTGCTCTTTCTTTCCATCCCATTCACATGCATGCTAATGATCTCTGTTGGCCCCTCTTTTCACTCAGAGCTCACTGCTTTGGGGCTTTGAAACGCACCCTGGCAGACAGGCTGTGCTCTTTCAGACTCTGCATCAGGCTGGATTTTGTTATATTTCCTACAATGGACAGTGTTACAGTGTTTTCTGTGACGGTCTACCCTTCGTGGCGACATGACAGTGCAGTCATGGCCTCCTGGGCAAAGCAGGCGCAAAACTCAGCCGTGAAATATCACATCCTCGTCTTGTCAGAGTCATGTTTAGCAGCCAACAATTAGTGTGACATTTTAGGAAGTACACTTTCTCGCTAAGAGTTAGATAAGAAGATTGATATCACTGTCTGTATGTCTGTGAGGCAAATACGAAGCTGAAGCAGGTATCCAGTTAGCTCAGCTCTATGAGCTCTGGGCTACTTTCAGGGTAATTTCATTACCTTCACTTTAAAGCTCCTATCTTGGTCATTATAAGGACAAGACATACTTCCTATAGAACAGTCTGGGTATCTTACATGATTTGATATGATAATGCTTGCAGATTTTTACATTAGCTTTCTTATCAAGGAAATGTTTTTCGTGTATCTTACCATAAAATGCTGGCAGTGGAGGTGTCTTTTCATGGTTATGTAGAGGAGAATGTTATGAATCTGAAAAGTAAATCCATTATTTTGGGTTTCATTTTCATTCTAAGTATCAGAAACTTTGCCGAAATTTGCTGTAATTTCAGAACTGGATCTAGCATCATCCAAAAGAGTAGATTCTACAGTTTATTCTAAGAGCTGTAGTTTGTAGCAACTGGACTTGAAAATGTTTCTTGAAGGCATTTTGCCTTTCATCCAACGGGAAACCAATAGGAGGAGGTGAAACATCTTCAAGTCCACTTGCTTTTTGCTGAAACTTGTATAATGACCAGGGTGATAGATGTGTTGCATTGTTAAACTATCAGGGCTTCATGTTTATGGTATTATTTTAGTGTGTACACATATGTAATGATTACAAAGCTCTTGCTCGCCTCTTTATAGTGATATAACATTAACATACCATTACATAGAGCTGTTTCTGTCTTTGAAGCAATGCAGTGATTGCATTACGTAGACTAATGGGTGTGGAGATGGATGCAGAGCTGTATGCGGATGGTAACTATGATTAAATATGATACAAGTTCAGTCTTATTTTTCCCACCAGCACTTTGTCACACAGGCAACCAGCTGGTATTTTTAGAAAGGTCAAGTCATGCGGTTTCATTTGATGGTTACACCTCGCTGCAGTAAATACTTTAAGAGCAATTCAGCAGAGAATAAGAGAGGTGAATTTGAATGCAAAGTGTGTTTGTGTTAAGTTAACAGGAAGACAACCTAGTTTGGTTCTTTACAAATAAGACTCCCACCACCTCTAAAGTTCACTAAAAGACAAATCATACCTTGTTTGAGTAATCCCTACAGAAATGTAGAACGTGAACGTAAGTTACAGTTATAACCCTGCGTCACTTTCGGGCATTCGAGGCTTCATTCGCCTAGTTTAACTCAATATAGCGTCGCATTCGGCATGTCTGTCAGCTACTTCTAAATTAAAGAATGTTCAGTGGTTCATTTTACACATCCTGGTGTTCATTTCATCACTCACTATAAGCAACTTGAAAAGTGAAAGACTCAGCGGAAAACTTTTTTTTTACCTTATTAACACGTCCATATGGTGTTTGTGTACGCTGGAAGACACAATGTGAGCGAAAAAAAAAAAAAAAAACACTTTGAAACTGCAGCGAACTGCCAAACCAAAAACTTCCGAAAATGTAACTTCAATACACAGAGATGGGATTTTAGGGGTTTCATCAAAGACCAGAGAAGGGCTTTGAATGATTACTCGGTGGGATAATACTCGTATGACAATTTCTGGACTAACCACAACCTCTGGGCTCATTCATCTTTTGCCTGCTGTGACCTTTAACCCAAGACTGTCTGCAGCTTACGAAAAATACATAAAAGCACTGAATAAACAATATCTGTTTTGCCAGATTGCTAGATACTGTAATACACAACTGCTCTAAAATGGTATATTTTCATCCCAAAGTGAATAAGTATGTTTTCCAAAATGCATCAGTTTAATACAACACAGCTCCAAACTAACGGGCAGCAGTGCTTTATCCCAAATCCCTCCTCATCCTTACATCCTCTCCTAATTCCTTCCTCGCTCCCTTCGTCCTCCTGACCTCAATCGCTGCTCTGTCCCTGCTGATTCTCCTCAAACTGTGGAGGCTGTGGCCCAGAGATCAGCAGCCCTGGCAGCAACAGAACTGTATCAGGATGGTGGACGTGGAAGAGGAGGGAGGGAGGGATGGAGGGGTGGTTTAGCAGCTAGCAGCCATTTTTCTGATGCACAGTATCCCGTCCTTCAAACCCAACAGGGTGCTGACACCCGTTAATCAATGGCCGTGACTTTAGAGGCCATTTAATGGATCACACACGCCGCAGAACTCCAGCCACCAACAGGAGGAGGTGGGCAAAGCCTCTCCGAGCACAAAATGCACCGTCATGCTAATCGGCCCATCCCTGCAACACTGAGGGCTTTTACGAGGACGGTGCTGGGAGGTAAAAAGGCAGAACTGGGAAGCATTATTTACCACCGCAGACATGTGAGAGTGTTCCTGTGTTACAGCTTTTTTTTTTTTAATTAAATGTGAACAAATCATTTGAGGGGAAAATTGAGTATTTCCGTAATGAGACATTCCACAGCTCCCCCATTTATGTTTTCCATTAGATGTGAAGCTGCAGCAAAGATTACGGTTGCATTTAGTGCCAGCTGCTTCACAGAAATGCTCGCATATAATACTTGAAGACCAGGGTGAGAGAGTAACGGATTATCTTTAACAAGATTACAATAATCTGGTTATGAGAAATGGTAAATGTAATCCATTAATTTGGATTAAATGAAGAAGAATGTCTCGTAACTTTATGGCTTTGTAGGGGATTGCAGATTGAAATGCAAAATTATGAGCAAATTAATATATATATATATATTTTCTAAAGGTTCTTAATGGCTAATTAGTGTGTCAGGAAGCAAAATTAAATTAAGTAATTTATTACATACACTTTGCTTTCTTATAATAATGGAATATAGCTGTAGCTGTGGAGTACTGAAGGTGATTCTGTAGAGGCTGAGCTGCATATTCTATCTATAATCCTACTGATATAATCAATGACAGGGATGTGGATTAATCAAAGCTTTATGCAAACAAGGCTTCACAGATAATATAGTTGACCTTTTTAATAATAAAGTCAAAAATGCATGACCGTCAAAGCTGTTTCTGGAACATTTTGGAGATAAAAAGTTTCCTTTCGACTGTCATATATAATTAAAGCACAGCGTCACATGCTACGCTTTTCCAGCAACACTGCAGCTATCTGGTCTCTATGCACTGTTTCCTTCATGTGCTTCCTGCTCACCCTCAACACCCCGCCGTACAGTATCTCTCGGAATATTCAATTAAAATAGAAGCCATTTTACATAAAAATTAGTGCTGAAAAGACTTTGATTTCCATTTGTGCTTGCGGTGCAGAGATGCAGAAATTCCTCCACGCACGCACACACCCGTAGCGAGTAAAAGAAGCCGGTAACACCTCGTTAAAAAGCCCGAGATTTTTGTGTCTTCTCCTCACAGTTTGGGCTTAGTGCTGCATGCGCTTCACCATAAAGAGGGTAGTTTTCCATTGATGAGCCGGCGCAGGCAGCTTCAGCACCAGCAGCAGCAGCAAATCACTACTCTGTTAAAAGGCCCTGATGCGTAGCAAACTCTCCTGCCAAGCCTCCTCGCTCCAAATCTGCCTGCTTGCAGACCCCCTGTAATTGGAGGCATTAAACTTGCTTTGGACAGGATGGCAAATGAGTGCTTTGAGCTTGGAAGAGAACTGACTGGTGCATTCAGAAAGGGTACACCAGTAGATGCAGCTAAATCTGACAAATCACTGCCAATCCAGCAGATCTGTGCGTGAGTGGAGGGTGCATAGTTGAGCATTTGAATGTGCTGCTAGTCTTTTTTTATTTTTCCCTCCGTGGGATCTGTCTTGGCGGGTGTTAGCGATTATGTGCAGGCAGTATAACAGACGAGCTGCCGTTAATCTTGCAGTAATCGTCTGGGATCACCGCGGTGATGTCGGGATTTGATGTTGAACCGAAGACTTGTCTGGTCAACGATGAGCAACCAGCAGCCATGAAATAAAAACTGTCTGTCACGCTGCCGTTGCTCCCTTCAGCTCTCCCGTCCACCGCTCACGAAAACCTCAGCGAGGAAGTGTCGCAGCTGATTTCTCACCACTTAATGGTCCGTAATAAAATAATGAGATATTTTCCTTTCGCTTTGCTGCCATTTTGCATCATCTTTAAGATGCAGCAGTGAAAGAACATTACACATTCGGCTGTGCTGAGATGGGAGGGTTGGAGTGCTGTCTCTGGAGAGCAGCGAGCCAGAGCAGGCCTGCAAAGCTGGAAACGGTTCAATGTCAATGTTTGGCGGTAAACAGGGCGAAAACTCTCACTTTTGACATTGTGTCGGATCTCGGATGTAACCGCAAATACAGTGAAGCCGTGATTGAAAGCTCAGGCCCTCGAAAAAATGCAGACTGTTAGCGAAGGAATTCCTTCTCTTCCTGCATAATAGCGTCCTCCAAGGTCAAGAGTCGCTATACATGAACAGAAAGAACAAACTGTATCACCACAAAGCGTTTATCCAGGATCTCCCCACAGAGCTGGTGATAAATGCCAAGTGGCTCGGCGTTGACCTGGTACGTGTACATCCTCTGAGAGCAGCAGGCATGATTAGAGAATATGCAGCGAACTCAACGCCAGTCTTCCCTTTGGTGGCCGATCATGCAGCTGCTGTCTGAGCAGCGACTCAGAGATGGTTAAGTGTGAACCCCGGGAGCCCCCCCTCCCCGACAGATGAGCCTCCTCTCAGTCAATAAAAACAGAAGGTGACAGCTTCACTCATCTGCGCTGGCATCCAAGAGACCCACGGTTTGTATCCTGGACGGCAGATTAAAGCCAAACAACAGGGACATTTGGTGCGGAGCCAGATTAACTTTACCTCCTTAAAGCCTCTCCAGCAGCAACAGAGACTGAAAATCCCCAGAATAGTCCTGTGGTCTCGCTAATTGGCGAGCTGTGTGGACCGAGCTTTGATTAATCTTAAATCTTAATGAGTCCGTCCAAAGCTGCTGTGATATTCCGACTGAGGAGGTAAAACACGCTCGCTTTCTCCCCCTTTTCATCCCTCGGCTGGATGAGAGGAGACCTGGAACTTCGGCCTAGTGAACCCGTGGAGGAATCAAAGAGAATACCAGAGATCCGTTTAATAATTTATTTGCATATGATTATCGTAAAAATACTGAAAGAGAAATGCTTATTTTTGTTCTAGTTTTCTGGCAATTTTTTTTTTTTTTTTTACAATCTAATACACCTTTAATTGCACAGGAAAAAAAAGAAGTCTGCCCTAACAGACACATTTTTCTTCTTTCATTGTGACATATAGTTTCAGATATGTAATGACCGTTTAATTGTAATTTCTCCATCTGTTTGCTCCGCGACAATAAACAAACAAGCATATAAACGAGGGTCATAGAGAGGCCAAAGTCGGGTCTGATAGTTTTAAATGCTGAGCGGATTGGTCTAATACAAATATAGTATTATATACAGGCAGTTGTTTTAAATAGGAAACTGCACTGACAGCTGGCGTGCTGAAGAAAACACACGTGAGGAAAAGTGAACCAAGTGATTTGCTCTACATGGATGTTTGTAGGTCAGGTCAATATTAAGGTCATGACACTATCATCTGGATAGTGACCTTTCAAAATCCCACTGATCTGCAACACGTTTGCCAAAAGGATTAAAAAAAAAAGTACAACACAGCACTACCACGGGCGCTTTTCATTTAAAAAACAAAACAAAAAAACAGATTGAAAGGCCTAACAGCGATCGTACAGTGTTTTTAAAGGTAATTAGTCTGTCTGAGCAGAGCTATTCCACCTTAATCCACTCATTCATGTCTGTCTGGTTTGTCAATGTGTGAAAAAACAAGCATCGTAATAAAAAAGTTAAGCCCAGGTACTCGTAAAAAAACACAAAAAAACCACCTCTTTGCAGGAATAGATAATAACTTAGCATTCAAAACAATGCGTATATGAATCAAATAAGATTAAGAAAACATGGACGTTAAAGCCCATACAGCGAAATGCCACCAAAGCAACAGTTAATGTGGAACCTATTTGTACTTCTCTTACGAACAAACGTTTCCACTTTGGCATGCACATGATGTGTCCCGCACAGTGTCAGTTACATCTCCCCTCTGGCAGAGAGACGGTGTGAAGACTCGGATGCTTTGTACAGATTCGTAACACGTAAATCTCCCAGTACATGTGGAAGACAGTATTTAAGAGGAAGTGGATGAAAAGTGTTTTTTTTTTCTTGTTTCCAAAAAAGAAAATAAAAGAGGAGGATAAAACTATATTTGGTTGGGTTGGAAAAAGAAAAATAATGAAAAAGAAACGATTGATTGATGGTCTAAAGAGGTCAAGCTGTCTTGGAGTTAGTTTCTCAGCAAATGTCTGCTTTATCTTGGCACTGTTGCATCACCTGGTCGCCTCTGTGAGCTCGCCCGTCCTCTGTGTGAGGGTGAAGAGAAGGAAAAGACCGATTCCCAACCAGCAGAAAACACATGCAGACATGCAAACACAACCTGAGAGGGAGCAAGAAGAAGTTTGGCTTTATGTCAATAGTCACAAATCCACAAGTGTCAAGTAATGAACACACACACTGCAATGGAAAGTTCTCTTTAAACAGACATTAAATCTCCAGTGGGAAAGAAATCTCCAAAACGGTCCTCTTTCGCTGCGCAGCCGGAGCTTCCATCTTTTTATTTTTCTTCTTTTTATTTTACATCGGGCTCTCCTGGTCAGAGTTTCTAGGTAGTTTTTTTCATTCGCTCTGTATCCTCCAGTGCGCGGCGGCTCACACTCTGATGGGGAGAGTTTGGCTCATCTGTTGCCGAATGATTTCCTGACTGTTGTCCGGACTCTTCCTGTTGTGTCCGGGCAGCGTTCCTCCCAGCCGCAGCAGGTCCCTGCCAACACAAAGCCACACAGGTCAGCAGCAGGTTCACAGCCACTTTAAACAAAAGGTACAAGTCATTATTACTCCGCTAAGTGCTCTCATTGAAGGTGGATAAAGGTCTAATCCATCTAAGTGTCAGTGCAGCTAAATTCTGCAGAGACTATATGCTTAAATCTCACGGTTATGAACTGTAAAAATATTGCAGCGGGAGAATAAGCTCAAAAGTGCTGATCAGGAGCTTCATCTGCTATAAACAACTGAAATGCCAAGCCAGATCTATTCATCACATGTCCAGATTTAATAAAAGTTCAACATATTTCTCTGCTATCTTGGGGAAAAAAAGCGCTGCAGCTTCCGAGTGTCCTTTGTTCCTCAGCCAGTGTCCTTGTTTTTAAGGCCCTCGTGGCTGAAGATACTCCACAGATAGCGCCGCATCTCATATCCTCTCTCTCCCTCCGTTATCTGCCCCAACATCATTGAGCAGCCAATGGCAGGTGAGCAGCAGCGAGCGTTTCTCCGCCTCAGACGCAAACACAGGAGACGCTCACTAAATCATGCTCTGACAACATGATCCTTTCTCCCTCCTTCTCCTCCTCCTGTTCCTTCTCCATCTATCTGTTTCTGCAGCATACTGATGAGACCATAAATTAATCATTGGCATGTCATCGGCACACAACGACAACATAACATGCATCCACACACACACAAACACACACAGAAGCATCACACACATCCCTTTCCTATTCGCCCATCACGGCATTGGACGCACCCTCCCCTGATGCATTAAAAAGCTCATTAGCAACCTAATTAAACACATTCCTCTCTTTTAGCTTCTCCTCAATCTCCCTTATTACTCACACTTCATCACCTCCTGCTTTTCCACATCAGCAGCTCTGGCTGCTGTCTGTCCTATCACCTACATTCCAGCATCCAGCCAAGTATAGGGGGAATTAAACCGAGGTCAGCCATTACATTTCCACACACAATTAGCTTCACTGAGTCCAAATCCTGGCATAGGAATCGCCCTTGGGGCTCGGTGTTAGAGTGGAACTGTGAGCCAAGGAGCTGGCACCAGACCTGGATGCTCCATGTATGAATTCTGCCTTATGTGTTTGTTGGAAAGAGGATACCATCGCCAGCGCTGGAGACACAGAGTCGTGGATGTGCGCTTGATTCATTATACATCACAAAAGAGCTGAGGATCTAGCATCTAAACCGCAACTAATCATACTGTTGACTGGATGCCAGGCTAACAAAATTCACAACAAACATGTCAGTGAAGGAAAAAAAAAAATCGCTGGAAGATTTGGAGTCACTGCGCTCAGAAACAAAGCAGGAAAACAACTCATCAAGGCGAAGACAGCTACCTATGAATAAGTCAACTGTTACACTTCCAAGAGAAGTGCCAGAGAGAAAGAGGCAGACGCCTGTCTGGCAGCAAAACCCTTCAGCTCAAAGAGGTATCCTCCCAAGTCAACCGAAAGCATAAAACAAACCAAACCAAACAAGCATGAACCTTGTTGTGCCTCTCTTTAGGCCAGCCATAATATTTTCACCGTGACATCTTATTCCAACAACCCAGAGGCGCTACTCTGCTCGTCTCTGTAGCAGGAGTCGTCTTCATCCTGCACTCCACAGCCGTCATATACAATACAGAGGACAATTTCACACCAGGTGAAAGACAAGGGATTGCATCACTGCTTTTTTGTATTTGCTCTATTTCTGCTGGTATTGTAGAAAAACCTGAAAAGCATTTGATGCCTGTATGAGAAAGTCAATAACACAATGATTATATTTTCAGCAAAGGTCGGCTACAGCAGGCGCCAAGTTAGCCACAACACACACAACACTTTATAATTAGAATTCCTCCAAATTTGTTATCAAACATTATAACAATTTAACTCTGAGATACTTTAAATTGACAAGAAGTTGTGGGATAGTGTTGCAGACACATATCCACTTGGTCAAACTTTCTACCCTTCTGAGATATTTTGCTGCAGAAACTGAATTCAGCAAGTCTCTCTGTAAAGTTGCTAAATCTCACAGCAAACTTGCCAAGGTGGCAACATTGCAGTGCTTTCTAAAAAAGACTGAGATATAGCACTTTTCCAAAAGCAGGCGCTTTCCATCCACTTTGCTGCTTCTCCACATTCACTTCAATGCCAGAAAGGTAGTTTCTGATCAATGCTAAGGCACAATTTATGACACTGGTCTTTCTTTATTTTTTTAAAAACAAAAAAATGTGTGGAAAAGCTACTTAAGGCTCAGAGTGAGGGCTCAAGGCGTCGATATGTTTCACATGAAGTGCTCGTTGGAAGGTCGAGGAGCATCTGAGACACCCTTTAAACCCTTCCAACAATGGAACAACTTAACAAAACACACTGCTGTTGGAGGAGAGGAAGGACGCAGAGTTGGAACCTTCATTTCGTTTGCACAGCCGAGTGCAGCGCTACAAATGTTTTTACAGACGCCACATCTGAAGCCAACTCGTCGACAGTTTCACCTTCAGCTGCAGCCCTTTAAAGCACACCTGCCTTCAGGTCTTCTTGGCGGGAAGACGTGTCACAGAGACCGGTTTGCCGACACCTTTAAACTGCGTTTGGACTCACCCTGAGTAGGTGCTGGTCACCACCTTGAGGCTGGCAGCGTTACGGAGCAGCTTGTCCAAGGTGCTGACGATACGGGAGAATTTGGGCCTCAGGTTTCTTTCTTTCATCCAGCACTCTAGCATCAGCTGGTGCAGCACCATGGGACAGTCCATGGGTGGAGGCAGCCGGTAGTCCTGCTCTACTGCCGTCATCACCTGAGGAACAGCGAGACAATGTTAACAGAGTGAAGGTCTACAGGAGGGACTTACTGTAGATTGGGCTGCTTGTGGGCAATTTTTGTGAAATAACAAGAGGTAAGAGGAACAAAATAAAAGCATTACATCCTTCTTTAAAGCTACTGATGATCAAATTAAGTGACAAACAATGGATATTACAGTTACATTTACTTTCAGTGTGAATTAGAAAAAGGTTTGTGGACCAGTCAGCAACTGACAGCGTGCGATGTAACAGTGATGCTAAATGCTAGCATATCCACAGTGATAATGATATAATTGTATAATATTAACAAGTTCATATTATTATTACCTTTTGGGTTTTACTAGACTGTTTTTAGAGGATTTAACGTTCAACATGCTACATCCTGCAGCACCTCTTCTCGTTATCTGCCTGAAACTGTCTCTTTAAGCCCCGCCTCCTGCAAAGCCCAGTCTGCTCTGATTGGTCAGCTGGCCCGATGAAAGTTTAATACCGTAATTATGAGACCTCTTAGTAAAAGCAGAGAAATGTATCTCTAGCAGAAGCCTCTCTAGTAATAATGGTGGACAGGTTGAGGAAGCTGCTCATTCTTCGTTGTTCCACAGTAGTGTTATGTAAATGTGTTACATGCTGTACATATGTAACAGAAGTAAAGCCTGGACTTTAAACGAGGCATTGCAGACAGATAAGGAGCTGTGTTTTCTATGGGAGAGCATTATTAACTTTGGTGTGCACAGAAAAACTACAATACACTAATAGAAGAGAAACCCAAAAAAATGATTTGGGCTCTTTAAACATTTTTAGCATGTTAGCATTTAAGGCTAATGAGAGGGCCATTAGTTTGGCAGGTATCTGGTTAGAACTCAAATTAGTCAAGTGGAAAAAATCTGAAAATTGCTTGGTTATTAAATGTCATCTATTCAGGGTGTTGAATAACTGTGGCTAATTTCATCTGGTATCTGAAATTATATTTTACTCAAAACCAACTGTGAACTTCATGATGGCACCAGACGAAAAATTTAAAAAAAAAAAAATCACTGAAATCATTAGTTAATTCTCTAAAGAGGATGATTATCTGTATAAAATGTGCCAAAAAATTTACAGCAACCTTTTCAAAAATAAAATAAATAATAAAAAATAGAAGCTAGCTTTGCTGTCCACAGAGCTCCTCCGCCGCCATGGAAAGCAACATGAACACGTTTCAAATAAAATGAGCATTTAAATTTCATTTACTACGCTAGATATCAACCCAGAAAATCGCGCAGGACTTCAGCAGATTAGATGTGGCAGCTCCACAAAGCGCCGCCATTTGGCTCTGACTCATTCGTATTATGCTCGTTCCGTTTGGCCTTTGTTAGCGCGGTGTAAGAGTAATCACCGGTGACTGTATTATGTCACGCTGTCACATATTCCACTCTTTCTTTACAAACTATAAAAACAATATTCTCAAATTTGTCACTTCAGAGCCGGAGTGATTGATGGGAGGAACAATACGTGAAGGAGAGACACATTGGCTCATTGATTTGATTTCGCCTAGCAACTGCATTTGCCTCCATAAGCTCTGTATGGGTTTTAACTCCCCACAACAATAAAAAATTGCCATTTGGGAACAATAAAGTATTTCTGCTGCACTCCTCTTCTCCTGCTGCTTGTCCTTTGATTTTTATGTCGTGCTTCTAGCCAGCGAGTACCTCTGTTTATATCTCGTATTTGTTGACTCTGTTGCTTATTGAGCGATGACTGTGGCACAAAGGCTATTGGGAACAATAGAAGGCCTCTGCTTTGATGCTTTCATTACTGCATGTGGGTTTTGTCTTGAAAGTTATACATACATTACTGGCATTTTTCATTTTGGCTCCTTTTTTTCCCGGTTGCTTTATCGCTATCAGCCTTACAAGTCTCTTTTTGAAGCACAATACAGAGCAAATATTCCTCGGAGAATTAAGTGGAGGTGTACACATTGCTTCAGTACTTTGTTCAGGGAGGGGGAACCAAGAGATTTCTCTTTTCTTTCCTCACAGCTCACTGCTGTAGTTACAATGTCTGTGCAGTGCAGATAGCCTACAGGTAACAACGCCCGTAAAAAAAAAAAAAAAGAAAGAAAAAAAGAAGAAGCCTTTCCTGAGTATGCCTTTGTGAGTGTGAGGAGGGAGGCTTTGCCGTATGGATTTGTAGGGGGGTGGGCTGCAAATAAGGTGGTAAAAAACTAGAACACAGGCACACAGCTGCACCAGCATCTGCAGCGAGGAGATAAAGACAGCAGAACAGGCCCGGGTCCAACATGTCACGCTGGAAATCAAAGCCACAGCAGCTCAGAGAAACTCTCAGCTGGCCCTAAACTTAGACATAACACTCCTTCCATGTGCATTTTGGCATGTAGATGTGTGTCAAGCGAACTCACGTCTTGGTTGCTCATGTCCCAGTATGGCCTCTCTCCGTAGGACACCACCTCCCACATGACGATGCCGTAACTCCACACGTCACTGGCAGACGTGAACTTCCTGAAGGCAATGGCCTCCGGTGCCGTCCACCGAATGGGAATCTTCCCTCCCTAAAACACACATAAAGAGTTGGGGGATGGTATCGACACCCCGGAGGACACTAGAACGACACGCACACGCAGAAAAAAAAGCGAACGCAAATTTCACAGACGCTCTCGCAGGCAAATATTGGCACACATGATCACTCGCACATACATCCATATGCACACGAGAACCAAGTGGAGGGGATCAAATTAGCAGGCTTAATTAAGCATGAACAGAGTATACAAACATTGAGGAGCACAGTTTGAACCCACACACACACAGTTCACTGACCAGGGAGCTCGTGTAAGTCGGGTCAGCGGATGTGTCGTCCAGAAAGCGTGACAGGCCGAAGTCAGAGACCTTGCAGACCAAGTTGCTGTTGACCAGGATATTCCGGGCGGCGAGGTCTCGGTGCACATAGTTCATGTCTGACAGGTACTTCATCCCCGCAGCGATGCCGCGCAGCATCCCGACCAGCTGCGTCATCGTGAAGCGGCCGTCGTTCAGCTGCAGGAACATGGTCGGAGAGACGAAGAGGGAGGCAGGAGGAGGCGGTTAATGAACAGGGAGGAGTGAAAAATGAGAAAAGATGTGTTGAAATATGGAGAAGCAGACGGTTGGGACGAGTACGGGAGATAAGAGGAGCACCAGAGGGAGCCAATCAGTCACCGAGGCCACATAAACATGACATCTGTCAAAATGCTTCACGGCTGCTCCTGACAGTCACTGACAGCTGACCTTTTCGTGCATGCTGTCCAATTAGCTGATTAATTAGACTCTTTACTGTCATACTAAAGTTATTAGGGCTCAGTATTGACTCCACACGGAAACCGAAATCAAACCAGACCTCTGCAGGTATCCATTCCACTCTGTGACTGATAAACTAGTTGTGGGTACAGGCTGTACACGGCTGTTAACGTGGGCCCTTTCACACTAAAAGCTTTCCTTGCATTTTTTTTTTGCTTACAAACATTAAAGCAAAGTCAGGCTGTCAACTAGATTACAATGGCACGTTGCTCAGAGCTGTTTTTCCTTATTTGAAAGTCCTTGATTTGCAGAATTTTGCTTTTTGTGTGTGTGTGTTAACATCTGAGAAGCATGAAACAAAGCTTAGATTAGCCCTTTCAAGGTTTAATTTACAATTCTCCACATTTGTGAAGCGCACCACAAAATCAAAATCACAATAAAATCAGCACCCGCTCCGACCTGTGCAGCCTTGTGAACCGGGATGTGCGAGAGCTGAACTAAGACGAATCAATGGAATGTCAATATACAATTAAAAAATGGATAGGAATTTCTGCAAAACTGAATGAAGCTACGCTGCGAGGTTTTCTCTCATGACCTGAATTTTTAATACGAGCAGAATCAGGAGAGGGGGGAGGGGGAAAAAAAACGCTATTTTCGACATAATCATTTCCTTCTTTGACTTCACAATGAGAAGGCAAAGAACACAAGACGTGACATGACAAAACCATAAACACGCTGCTTTGTCGTCTGCACACTCCAATGAAGTCTGACAGCCAAACAAGCCAGGATGGATGGATGTATAAACAGCCATGATTCACAGCAGGCCTGCAAAGCCACCGTGGCATGCATGCATGTGTGTGTCTTATTTCTACATATCTGCAAAGCATCTGCATGTGCATGCGTCGTGTATGTGTTCATGTCCTCAGTCGATATTCTCATGTGGGTTGACACACTCCGACAGTTTTTGCATGTGTACGTTTGTGAGTTAACTCTATAGTTTCCTCGTTAGAGCAGAACTCTGAGTTCCTCTGAGTCACAGTCGATGTGACACCGAGCGGGGGTGACGAGAGCACAGACCAGCCAGCTCCTTTTTTTTTTTTTTCCTTTCTTTTTTCTGTTATTTGTGGGACAGCTGGCTGAGAGGAGTGGGTGAGAAGGAGGGAAGAAGCTCCGGCTGGACGATCAGATGTGGGGCTACAACTGATGACGGTTTACATTTTCAATGAATCCTTTTAGAAACTCGAAGAAATCACTGAAGAAATAAAACAGAATAGAGTGAAAGTGTTCATCGGGATTTACAAGAAGTGGTTTGCACTTAAAAGGGAAGCAGATAGTTATTCGATTGATTGACAGATTGTCAGAATTGTCACAGTTGACTGAAGAAAAAATGAGCTTCTTCTTGCCTTTGTATGACATTATATGCTAATAAACGGAAGATGTGTGAGGATGTTGTCTCGGGCTCCACTTTTTTTTTGCCATTTTTCAGACAATTTATCAATTGTACAAGAAAATAAATGACATAACAATTGACAATAGAAGTCCAACAATGATTATTTTTTTATTTTGATTAATCTGTCCATTGTTTTCTCAAGCAAATGGTTGATTTTTCAATTCTGCTTCTACTCCGTCAACACATTATTTGGATGTTTCAAGACATTATGATGGATATTCTTTTTAAATCAACAATCAAAACGGGGCTGCAAGTAATTATCAACTCCATTGCTGACAAATCCATCGATTATTTTTAAAAATTAACTGGTTGTAGCAGTCAGAAAACGGTGAAACATTTCAATCAGCTTGAGGCAATGTTCTTAAATGTCTTGTTTCCTCCAAAAATATTCAGTTTGCTGCCATAGAAGAGAAGAGAAAGCAGAAAGTACTCACATTTAAGAATTAAAATCAGAGGATAAAGAATTTGATTTAACCAGTTAATTTGACTGCTGTTGCCATAATTGATAGAAAATAATTTTTAGTGCAGCCCTGTTTGTTTGGTCCAAGCAACAGCACAAAACACAAACATATTGGGAGTATATATATATATTTTAAACTAGTAAATCAGCACTTTTAAATAGTTTGGAAGCAGCAAAAGCAATTTAGCTTCATAAATTACTTAAAATCTAAATTGATTATCAAAATCATTGTCACAGAAGTGACAATCATTACTTTGTCCGCTGCGTCCTCAGCACCATGTATTAAAAACTTCTAAGTGTCAACATTCAGCAGTGAATGAGTGATTAGTCTCATTCAGTCACTCTTTAAAAATATTTTCAACCTCAACTTCACCTCAAATATACACTGCAGCGTAAATATTAGTCACAGATTAATAATTGTGGAGTAAAAATACTTTTCTTTATTTCTTTTGTCCAACCAAAAGTCAAAAGATATCTAATTTAAAATGATTCAACACAAAAAAGCAGCAAACAAATTTTGACAAAATAAGAGAAGCAACAAAATACTGCTTGATAAACGAATGAAACAATTATTGTCATAATTATCTTCATAATTATCAGAACCGGTGAATTTTCTGTCCATTGAAAAAGGAGAAAAGGAAGGAGCGCCATCTGGACTGTAGAGCTGCAAACTGACATTTTCATTACTAACAAACCGCTTGTTTTGTTTTCAATTAATCGTTGAAGCCTCACTCTATGAAATGACAGAAAATAAGGAGAAATGCCAATTATTATTTTCCAGAACCCAAGAGGACAACTTCAAATTGCTTATTTTTTTCTTGTAAACAATCCAAAACCCAGAAATATTCAATATAGGCGGACTGAAAACAGATAAAAGCTGGTAAACTCGTGCTTGTCAATTAATTTCCTGTCACGGAAATGACAGACGTGGGTATTGAACCTCCGCTCTTTTAGCACCGAAGTGACAACTGGCGACAAATCGATTCATAATCAGATCTACGGTTTCTTCAATCATGCATTCGCAGATCGCAGTCTTCATTTAGCCAATTTTGGCTTTAGTTTTTGTCAGGAAACTTTTAACATTTCAGAAGTTTGCAAATCATAATTTGTGGGCACAAGTGCTGCAGATTTGGCTACAGGGCATCAAATCCACTAAAACAACAACATATCAGGACAAGCTGGTTAATATCAGAGCTCTCAATATCATTGATGATGCTCCCAACAATTTCTGCTCGCTGAATCTGCTATTAATCCCCAGAATTGACTCATCACAAGCTCTGCGTAACCTCGTTCAGCCTAAAAGCTGCACTAAGTACACTTCCTCGCAGTGCAGCCACACAAGAAAACACATTTTGTCGAATGTAAATGACATGTAATAGCCACCACGCAGCTGGAAATGTACCTTGTGACACTTCGTTTCTCATCCTGCCTTTGTTCAGCGTTTTGTGTAGGTGGTGTGGTCTGAACTGCAAACTCTGATCAGTAATTTATTCTCTGGTTGTACAAAGACTCTCTAATACACCGAAGCAAACCTATCCAAAGGTCTGTGTGTGACAGATTTCCACCAGGAGTTTGTGCATTGTGGAAAGCCTGTCAGCATCAGTCAGTCACGTCAAGCAGAGACACTATGCCTGTCTCCAGGCGTTATATTGCACATTTAATCTCTATCAGTCAGCGAGCGAGCGCCTCGGGGTGTTTTACACAGAGTAAAACATTCCGATAACCCAAAGGTATCGTGAACGACTGTCTGTGTGTGTGTTCTTTTTGGCTTTGATACAAACAGAAAGCAATCTTCTCTGTCAGAGGTGCTGCGCCGCACACTTCCCGCCGAGCTTACCCTGAGGAAGGAATCCAGCGCTCCGTTCTCCATGAACTCGGTGATGATGAGGACGGGGCAGCTCCGGGTCAGGACGCCCTCCAGCCGGATCACGTTGGGATGGTCGAACTGGCCCATGATCGAGGCCTCGGCCAGGAAGTCCCTCCTCTGGCGCTCGGTGTAGCCGGCCTTCAGCGTTTTTATCGCCACCACCATTTCTCTGCGACCGGGCTGCTTGAGACGGCCGCGGCAAACCTCGCCAAACTCACCTGGAGCGACACAACAAACAAGGCGGGGGGAGGAGGAAGGGGTGATGGGAGGGGGTGAGTGAGCAGAGGAAAGAAGAGGAAGAGGTGGAGGGGACGTGGAGGGAGGGGGGTAAATGCGGGGAGAGTTATTGGTCGGATTTGGGAGTGAAGGAGCTGATTTGAGAGAGTTGAGGGTCGGCTTCAACTGTGGGAGAGAATATCGAAAAGAGACGAGGAGGTACGGGAGGTCAGAGGTCAAAGATGTTGGGGAGGGAGGGAGCAACCAGCATCGATCGACTGTGCAACCTGGGAGCGGTGCAGGGAGACAGAGGACGGGCGAGGTACTTGAGGGTTTTGTATTTGGTGTCTGAGTGCAAATGTTTACAAGGGAAAGAAGGAGAAAGAAAGAAAAGATAGGGAGGAAGGTTGAACGAGCAGGAGCAGACCGTCATTTGAGGTAAAGTTAGGACACAACATGCAGCTGGAGACAGAAAAAAAAGTAGACTAGGGAGGAAAAGCTACAGAAAAGATTTTCTCTTCAATCCCTCCCACCCAAAGCTCTCATGCACACTTTGAATCCCAACCCTCTTTCTCCCAGAGAGGCCTCTCTTACAGAGCAGACCCAGGGGCTTGATGGCACACTCCTGTTCAAATAAATGATTAATCAACTTGCATTATTTTCCATCCTCTTGGACAAAAACAGCGGTATCTTTTACCTGCTCCGATGACTTCTTCTATTTTCACACAGGAGATGTCTATCTCTTTGGCGAACTCATGGATGGCGTCGTTGGGATCCTCGTAGGTGAAAGGGTCGATGTACACTTTGACCCCTGGAGAAACTGAGAGGGAAAAGAAAAATCATCCCCTTAAATGTATAGTATATGAATCTGTTTATCAAAAGACAGAAGTAACATAACTTAAATCAATATTCAGATAAAAATGAGACCTATTTGCAGCCATGCTAATCCTGGCTGTACTATTTCAACAGCTAGAGGGTGTGTTGCCATAAAATTCTGTACAGGCATTTAAGCTTTTAAGAGGATAAATCCAGTTTTTCATGTAACACCATCATCAAATTCAAATTTAAGGCTCAATACTTTGGTTGAGAACAGAACACATGCAAAAATAAGGACATTTCCATCAGACACAGCTGCACTGTTCCTTAATTGCTAATTAGCATATGTAGCGTGCTCACATGCTAACTAAAATCGTGATTAGAAGCATGTTAGCACTGTCATTGTGAGCACATTTACACGCTGACTTTAGCTCCAGCCATCGCTGTTTTTAAGTTAAGCTTCAGAAACCTGCCAGCATTGCAGTGGACTGTTAACCATGTTGCAATGTTGTTAGCATATGTCTTAACATTTACATGCAATCAGGTCAGTGATTTGTACAATCAACACTTCTCCGTTTTCATGCAATAAATCAGACTACACTCCACACACAAAAAAAGAATTATCGTAAAATAAGATTTATTTTTGATAAGACTGGTTCATTTGTTTTGAAAATGACCTTTGGTTGAAACTGTCTTAACATTTGACATGACTGATTTGTTTCAAGGAGCATGATTGATTTCCACTTTTGTTGCTTTCCAACATTAAATCATGGTCAACTTAATTTGCCTTTTTGAAGCAGAATTTACCAAAAAGACTCCTTCATGTCAAAGTAAAAACAGATTTCTATAAAGTAACGTCAACTTTTCCTTTATTAAAAGAAAGAAAACGACTGATGACCTAGCTAATGCTAATACATACCAGCATTACATCATTTGTAATAAATGAAGTTTCATGATTTAACATTTTGTCTTTTGGTCTTTAATTGACAGCATTAGGTAGTGAGGCAGACAGCAGAAGAGATGCAGAAAAGACCCTGGCAGAATGCAAACTAAGAACATCTACTGTTTATGAAATTCATATTACAGCCCCAAGGCCATACAACTTTCACAAAAAAACGTAATTTATAAATCAGAATTTGTGTGTAAACATTTCAACAAATACTACTTGATATATTTCTATATATTTATTCTGATTCCAACATTTAATTTGGCATTCAGTGTTTGCTAATGTGGAATTATTTAAAGCACAAAGGAGGAAAGCGTGACCATCCAACACAGGGCTGGTATCGGACACAGAAAAAGGAAATGGAGAGGCTTTCTGCACACTGAAATGTTGTCAGGCGAAGACCTTGTAGGCAAAAATGTTGCACTAACAAAAATGCAGATGCTTTCACATTTCAGTGCACGGACAGCTTCTCTTTTTCCGGTATTGATTTATCTCCCCGCTGTACAAGTACCTGCTTTATATTTTTTCAACTCAGCTGATCTGCGTGGTCGGACTTCCTCTGAGCAAACAGGGAGATGTGTTCATGCCTCAAACAGGTGATTGGATAATTGATTGAATCATGGCTAACTGTGCAGGCATGACCAAAGGAGCACAGACGGTTCCCAAGCTGAACACACAGACTTACTGTATTGCTGCAGTTTCTCGGTGTACTCTAGCTCTGACCCGCTGCGCTGCTTCCTGTAAACAAGCAGCACATGAACAAAGTCACATTCACATAATCAGTCTTGGCCCTTTGCAGGTACAGCGAATCAAACCGACATCTCAGCTCCGCTATCAGATACAGCCACAGACCGAAGAAGAAACTCACAGAGAAGCTGTTTTTTTTTCTCCTTTTTGGAGCTAAATCTGCTAGAGTAGCTAAAAGTATAAAACCCCTTTAAAAGCATGTTAAAATTTAATGAGGCTCTTTGTTCAAAGTCTAACGAACAAAATGAAACATGTAGTTCAGCCTGTCAGTAATAAAAATCAAACACTTACTTAAGGCAGACAACAGCGATAACCACCAAGGCAACAATGACCACCAGACCTGCGGACGCCGAGCCGATGATGAGAGGCAGCTGGTCCTGCACCGACTTCTGAGGGTCACCTGGGCCACGTAACACGCACAGATGAATAAATAACAGCAGAGAGATTAAAGGGTGCCTTGTACTGCATGTGTAATGGCTACCAATTAAGGCGCCCATAAAAACTATTAAGCTTGAACCCTCATTAAGAAAACCGTGGCAGCAGATCATCAAGAACAGACTGTAAAGTGGGAGGGAATGTGTCCGTACTGTGGAGGCTGGTGCTGAAGTCCATGGGGTTGCTGTAGCGTCCATACCCAGCGACGGTTCGAGCTCTGACCTGCACCACGTACGGTGTGGCGGCCCTCAGACCTTCCACTTTAGCCGAGCTGTGCTGGGATGTGACAGTGTGAGACATCGCCTGGCCCTGAAGGAAAACACAGGACCGTTAAAGCCGCACTGCCACTGATTTTCACATGGTACAATATGGTGTTTTGGTCCTCAGTTAGCATTATGCAATAAATCTTTCTCAATCTTTCTCTTAAATACTCAAATTTCTGGTATTTCATTGGTTTTCCAAACAGTATTGACCCGGCATGTAGCCAGACTGTAATTTGGCTATTTATGGTTGCTCTGACAGGACAAACCACCTTCTCTTCCGTTAAAAGCAGCCTCTCAAAGCAGGGTTGCAGCTAAAAAAAATACTGTTACTGAACTGGAAGTCTCCATCAGCTCCATGTGGCTCAACGAGACGCTTTCTGTTGCCAAGATAAAACAGATTTCTTATAGCTAAGGGGATTCACTACACTATTTCCAGAAGGTGTCAAAAAGATTTTTAGTTTTTCTTGATGAGATCCAGTTATAGAACTATAACATATGAGCTTAGCTGCTATATTGTATCTTTTTTTTTTTTTTTGCACAAACCGTGTCCCATGTTTGCTTGTTTATTTGTAGTCTACACTCTCTGTAAGGGGCAGATTCCTATTTTGACATCTGTCTTTCGGCTATGTGTAATGATATTGGGTGCTTCATTCCCACTGTGTGCATGTTTGTCTGATTGTACAAAAGTTAGATGTAAAATAACTTCAAAAAGCAAATAAACTTGAATTCATGAATAAAATAGTTCATTTCAAAAGAGGTTTTGCTGCTGCAGGTTGCTTCAATTTTGAGTGACAAGTAACTTGTGGTTGCTAATAAGTTAAGGAAGACATCTGACAAAAACTAGAAATTCAAATTTAGCTGTTAGCTGCTTTGCATTTTTCTGAGGCCAGTGTTATGTTATCTATATGTGCGTGATGTAAATTTCACTATCTTTTCAAGTTTGCAAGAGTTTAGGCGGACAACTTCACACCTGTGCAGCCCAAAATGTGCTTCCATTTATGTCAACCCTACAAGAGCAATAGTGTGTGCATGCTCAGCAGTAGTGTGTATACGTGGTATGTGTAGTCGCAGGTTTTGACGGCGTAAAATGTGGTGTCTTGATACGTCTTTCTAGAGCACCATGAAAAGTGGCGCTATGCCAGCTTCTGACGGCCTAAAAGGTGGTTTTGTAATTAGAGCACTGTACCTTTGGTTTTGGACAGCATAAAAAGCTTTGATTTCAACAGTGGGCAGAGGTAAACTGTGGCACTTTTGGCTTTCCATAGGTTAGACCTATTGCCCATGTATGCAATGGAGTCTTCCAAGCGGACTGACGCAGACTACAAAAGCAGTATAATCACAACAACTTTGCATCCATTATACAATTATCGGGAATACTTTATAATCAAGGCTTAAGTTTGCATTCAAAAGCCGAATGCAAAAAAGGTTGATAAATTTTGAGGGCTCCTTCAACCTGTCCCAGGATTCAAAGTGGGATTTAAAAAAAAAAAAAAAAAACAGCGGACTCCACAAGCAACAGCTTAAGTTTACACTTCTAAATTTAAGTACTGGGTCACATCAATTTTCTCCACTATACCATTTTACAAACAAACAAACTAAAAATGTCTGGACTGTTAGCTTCAGTAATCAAGGTTGTTAGCGCTAGCACTCCGAAACACAAGTTAGGGCGGGAATAGCTGGTAGCACAAATATGAAGTCTTCCTGGGTCTGACTGTCTCATTTACAAGCTTAGTTTGAATTAAGTTAACTTTCAAAAACTCAAATTCAGCTCAAGTCACATTTACAAGCAAAAAAACACATCTTTACTCGATAAAACAGAGAGACGGGTTTTGCAACTACAGCATCTTTCCATGAATATGAGCAGTAACCTCTGGTGGCTAAAGTTGCTAATGTTAGCTAACAACATGGATCCTGCAAACCGAGACAACTGTGCAAGTCGCACTTGACTCTTCTCTTCAACTGGTATATTGCTACAATACATGTTATCATAATTGAAATTGTCACTTACAAAGTCCAGGTTTAAGATAGTATTCATACCAACATTAGCACTGCATGGACAAAATGCAACCCCTTTTAGAAGTAATAATTATCATTCATGTTGCAAATTTAAATATATTTTCCTCCAGTTTAGTTCAAAGAGGCACAGCAGCTGACTATATAGTTTGCTAATTAATGCTAAAAATCCTTATTATTATTGATAGCAGCTACTATTTGGTCAAACAGAGCTTTGCGCTTCAGATTTATTCGCATCTGCACGGAACTTCTGAGGCTCATTAATTTCAAAATGCATTCAGCAAAAAAAAGCTGAACCTGGCTCAACTTTTGCCACAATTCCACATGAAGTCATCCAGGAAGGCTGATCAAATGCATGCAAATTACTTTGTGTACATGAATCTAGTAATTCTACCATTTGCATCACAGTTGCTGAGATGGAATTTTAAACTGGGGAGCGATGACGCTGCAGTGAAATATTCATGAAATTCTCTCTGACATGGAGAGAAAATGCTTTGTAGTGTTTTTGTATCTGTAAAGGTTTGAATTCTGGCCCCAGTGGAGCCGACGCAGACCCTTAAATTCTTTGAATACAGTGCTGGAGGGGTCGAAAGGTCAACGGTTTAACCATCAAAGGTTATAAAGATCGTATTGTATCTGCAGGATTTTCCTCGAGGGGCTAATCAATACTAATGATGACGCATGCAATCTGATCAGCCCACACACATTGCATTTAAACATATCAGCATCCATGATAATAATTCTCTTTGTATGGGTCGAAAAGGCATGCACTTTGACCTGCACAGAGCAACAAAATCAGCGCTTACTCTTTCGTGGTATTTAATCTCATAGTCCAGGATGACTCCGTTGGGTTTTTCGGGGGGAAGCCACGACAGGCTGAGGGTGTCCGAGGTGGAGCGCATCAGATGGACTGTAGGGACCGCTGAAGGTGCTGTGGTTGGACATCAGAAAAGGCAAACTGTTACCACACTGCTACTGGGAAAGTTACTTCATATTCAGGTTGGAGCATCGTCACTTCAAGATGCCAAGATTTTCTCTTTTGAAGTCACATAGCAGCCCAGTAAGACAATTATTTTTCAAAATCCTTCAACCTGAACGGTTTAAGAAAAGCGCCGCATGATTCACCTTCGCTGTTCTGCAGTTTATTGATTTGTGAGGCCTGAAAGTGACTCAATTGACAGTCATTGTCGCGGGTCCATAAACTGCAGTAAGGTGGATTAAGTGCAGGTTAACTGGGAGAGTAATTACGGGCTGTGAAAGGCGCTGAGCAGTTTGGTTGATGATGACGCGGCAAATATTAAGTGGAGATGTTGAAAGGTGACATTGCCGGTGATGTAACACTAGACGGCCGGTTGACAGCGTGCTGAATGCTGACAGTGGAAATATAAAGAATACTCTGTCTGCCTTTTCCTGTAACTCCGGCAGAAAAAGCAGCTGAGAGTTGGTCCATCTGTCCCTCTCAATGAGCTTGTTCGACAGTGTTTACTCTTGGTGTTGCTCCGGATACCAAAACCTCATTAAGACGCTCATTGACATTGACTGAATGTAGGATCCAGTAACCAGCCTGTTTCATCGTGACGTTAAGTGGTATTGATCGGGGCTGTTCTATGAATTAACCCGTGGACACGAGCGGTGTCATTGACGGATCTGCTACTAACCGGCCTGGTTGGTGGTGATGTTGACTGTGGAGTAGCTGGGCGAGGTGGGGTTCTTCCCGGAGACCCCGTTGACGGCCTGCACCTCGAAGCTGTAGCGGGTGTGGGCCTGCAGGTTCCTCACCACCACCTTCCTCTGCCGCAGCCCCAGCCGGCGAGGGGCGATGTCCACGTTGTCGTCGCAGCGCGTGCACGGGCTCCGGTCTCGCAGGCACTTCTTGCACACCACGTTGTAGACGAGGTCGCTCCGCCCACCCGTGTCCTCGGGCTCCTCCCACTCCAAGGACAGCGAGGTCTCGTTGACGCTGGATATAACGTTGCGAGGCGCTGAGGGGATCGCTGCACAAACACAGACGCACACGTAGGAGTTTAAGAAGGTGGGCAGGCAGAGCATAAAAAAAAACACACAAGTGAGGCTTTAGTCATGCTCCCTCTGCAGCGCCGATATTATCCTCCCCAGAGGTAATAGAGATGTTTTAATATCTCTATAAGATGGCAGTTGTGCTCCATCACACTGAGATATGTGTATAATTGCTTGACATGTCTCAAAAAACCCTTAGGATGGAGGAAAGGGCATGAAAACAATGCAGCAAGAGGAAAAAAACATTCCTGGTGCAAATAGATAAATCAATATATTCAGAAAAAGGATGAGAAGAGCAACTTGCGAAGCATGAATCCATCACAATATGAAAAGCAGCTCTACAGTCCATTTCTATGCATAACCACTTTCGCTGCTTATGGAACTTAATCTACTCTTTTTATGAATTCATGTTCTTGTGTCAGTAAAACCACAGACCACCATTAAGCAGGGCTATGATTTGAGTGTTTGAAACGTGGATAAAGTATGATAACCGCACAAGGAGGCAGCAAGGATCAGTTCAGCAAATGTGCTTTTCATCCTATTACATCGAGAGAAGAGAAGGGCTGTGAGCTTCCAGCAGCAGAAAGTCTAACCTGTCTCACAGCAGAGAGAGAGAGAAGAGAAGGGAAAGTTCTCAGGCTATCAGCTCTTGACGGCCAAAACTGCCTGTCCAGCTCCTCAGCCGGCTCGCCCTGAGCTGGGTTTTCATTCGCCCTGTCCTTTCTAATTAGGCAGACACAGTTCAGAGTGGAGGTTCTTCTAATTGGACACCCATCTAAAACACACGCTGAGTCCAAGCTGCCGGCCATTGACTGGCTGAGCCTCTCTTGTGCAACACACAGCTTCCAACACAAAGCACAGGCTGCCTGGCACAAGCTCTGACAGACCGCAGGGACAGAACTGTCAGGCCTGTGTGTTTGTGTGTTTAGTGGAAGGTGGTGCTTGTGTCGCTGCCCGACTGTCTGTGCGCACTGGTCAGTGTCAGAGTCCACAGTGTTCCTGTGACGAGGATCTGGGGAGGACAGTTGCAGGCCATGTGTGTCATTTAACGTGGTGAAAGGCCCCTGGGGCTTGACTTTACACAGGGAACGCAGCACATGTCGCTCTCCATCAGCACTTCTCTTAGAGGCCTGTCCACGCAGAGCAGAGCCCCGACACTGTGGTCAACATGACGGGCCAGACCAGCTACCACCAAATGCACAATTTCCATTTGAAATATTGACACCCACCTGCAGATTTATCGTGCCAAAGCTAAAGGGAAATTTTGAATTCTCAGCTGTTAATACTGCAGTCTTTTGCATAATTTTACATATTTAAGAAGCAGATGAAACTGTTGTTGGGTATTTGTGGAAACAGGACTCTGGAGGGGGCCAGTGTTTGACTGACAAGAGCTGTCAATTCCATGTCATAGATCTGTGAAGCTTATGAACATTGTTGTATGAACATTTTCCTGCTTTTCATCATTCCTGCATAGTGTTGGTCCGGCACAATTTCTTCAAAGCCTTAAACAGCTCTGATATTAGCTCTGAGTCAGACAAGAAGTTTCTTTTGGTTTATGTTATTTCAAAACACTGGATGTATGAGGGAGAACTGGTCACTGGAACCAGAGATGGACCTCGCTAGGGCTGAAAATTCATCAAAATCGCAATCACAAGTGCAGTATACACATTGCAGGAGCTGCAGTTTTCTTGATAAGGATATACCCGTCACAACAAATCATGATAAATGAAGCATTGTGGCCCCACAAAGCTGTCCTGCCCTACAAATCACAGCCTCCAGATGTAAAAGATCCTGCTTGTTTGGTCCAGATCGAACCAAAAATCACATCATTATTTTTTTAGATATTTTTTCTGTTCACAAGAAATACAAAAACTGCCATTCCCACTAAAATCGGCCCTCATACTGCACTATCTGTCCAGATAATTGCAAAGTGACTTGTTTTGCAAATCATTCAGCCCTAGTGCCTGCTCACTTGAATAAAAATTGCTCGCCTGGCAGCCAAAAAATGTTTTGCTTCTGTGTTTTACAGCCAAGCAGCAACCTCCGGGGCTGAAAAATGAAGCCAGCGTGAAGTGCCAAAAAATGCAGTTACTCAAATGGCCACTTGAGGCTGGCTACAAAAGCGAGTCAATGCTCATAGACCCCCATGTTAAAGTGGCAAATTTTACAGCAGGAGTAAACATGTTTACAGCCTGGCACAAAAGACAGCTTTGGAATCTATAGCTGATTTCCATCTTCATGACAACTGTGTGGGGTTGATTTTTTATATAACTCACCCACATAAACTTTTAAAAAGCTTAAAGTTCTGCATAATTAAGGTTGTAAAAGCTGTAAGTAGCAGATCAGTGCTATCATGGAGCAGTCTATGGCCCGCCTCATCTCCACTTACTCAACGTTTTTGCTCATTGTTGGATTAATCAGCAGTTGTTTTGTTTATTTTCTAGTTTGAGGGTTTGCCCATCTTCCATCCAACTGAAACACTCCACTGTTTCCCCCACTGGCCCCACCCATGAGTTCCCACTCGACCCACAGACTTCACATCACGAAAATTAAACTCCCTTTCCAAGTTGCTGGGAAGTTTTAAAATGCATAACAGAAACAGTAAAAACTGTCCTTGTTTGTCATTGAAAGGACTCAATCAGGAGTTTTATAGACGTCTCTGTTATAACGTCTCTGTTATAACTCTGCTGTGGTCTGAGGAGAAAATGGGCCACAGGGGATTTTTTTATGTTGACCACTGAGACAAATTGGTAACAAGGCTGAGTGGTTACACTGCATTCAGGTTTTTTAATACATCCATGTTAAACACATGCTGAGTCACTGCCTGTCCCGATGACGGAAAAAGACAGACATCAAAACTCACAACAGTTCCACAACCACAGCAGCCTATATGTCACTCCATGATATGAAACATGTTAAAAAAGTGCAGCGTCATGCAGTACCCAAGCAGCTCTCCCCACCAGCCTCCGTACACTAGAATTCAGGTGATGTTACAAATCCTTTTTAGCGGCAGCCCACACATACAGACAGGTGACAAATTAAAAGAAAGTCTGAATTAATGAGTGGAGGAACACAGTGGATGCAGAAGCTTCCACACTGGAGCACTGCACAGTAGAATTAGGTAATTATTAACCAGTCATGCTGAGCAGGCCCAGTTAATTCTGATTTTGTGTCAAGACGGCATAAAGAAGTGATTTAGAAAGAGAGTTCCTTTTAGGGACGGATGGCAGGAGCTTCAGTTACAACGATGGCTCAACCGTTTTAATAGAAACAGGGCCTAAAGTGACAAATGCATTAATAAATAGGATTAGAAATTGCGGTCAGCAGAGCACATATTATGACCATGATGCTTGCACATTAGTGACAAAAACAAAAGCAGCTCTTCCTCAAAATGTCAGTGCAGGACGTGATCAGACTGTCAATATGATTGTCCGCTGACAGTTACATAGAGAGCGAGTGTAAAAGCCCCTTATTACAAACATGAATGCATATTTGAGATTTGAGTGGTGCTTGAACCACGGAGATGTGGCAAAACACGATATGGTCAGATGAGTCATCCTTCACCATATGCTCGACAAGTGGATGAGTCCATGTGTGGTGCACAGTAAGGGAGCAGTACAGATCTGAACTATTGACCCTGACATTTAGGGGTCCAGGATCTTTATATACTGTTGGGGGGCATTATGCTGGTAGGGTTTATGCCCACTTGTCCCTTTAGAGGGAAAGGTCACTGCAAATCAATACAAAGTTGCTCTGAATGATCACTTTTATCCTACGATGAAGCTTTTCTATCCTGATGGGAGTGATCTTCTTAAAGATATCAGTGCTACAAGGGGCCCCTGAACGGTTTGATGAAAATGATGTGAATCCTACGATGTGGCCTTCACAGTCACCGGATCGCAACCCAACTATGGGAGATGTTGGACAATGTTCTCCACCACTATCATCAAAACATCAAACGTGGGAGTATCTCAGAATGGTGTTCATCTCTCCAGCAGAGCTCCGGAGATTCCGAGAATCAAAATATATGCACTGAGGATGCTCTGGTGGCGACACCTTATGTTGGTTTTTCTTTTAATTTGTCATCCCTCTGCTTATTTTTTCCCATGAAATTACATTATCAGCCCTTGAAACCATAAATTTAGACTGGCTATGCAACACTAATGTCATTGGCTCTATCACGACAGGAAAAAAGCATCTAAATCAAAATAAAGACGGACAGCATATGCAGATTTCTTAAAATTACAATTCACTGCATGTTACCTGAGTCTGAGCCTAACTTTTCAAAAGCAATTCAACATGAAAAATGTGATAGTTTTTTCGGTCTGAGCAGTGGAGGATGACTTACTGGTGCAGGGAGAGTCAGGGGGGTCGCTGTCAGCTCTGTAGAAACCATTCTGGCAGGGACAAATATTGGCTCCTCGTGCACTGGTGCGACTGTTGGACGGGCAGGGAGCGCACGATCCCTCCCCGAATTTGGATTTGAAGGTCCCAGGGATGCAGGCTGGATGAGAGGAGGAGAAAATAAAAAGAACAATAAGAGCAAAAAATGAAATAAAAAACAACCGGCTGTGCTGTCAGTTATTTAAAAGACCAGCGGCTGTCACATCTGTCGCAGAACACAAACTGTACCTGTGAAGTACCTGCAGAGCCCAGTATTTATGGAGAAAACGCTGATATGTACGCGAGAAACGGGCGAACACTTGAGCGTGAGGGGCTTATCTGTACATTTGCATCTGCACTTTCATTTTCACTCTCAACTAGGTGACATTAATCTCTCTAAAAAGAGAGCGAGAGTGACAGCAAAGTTTCACGCTGAAGAGGAGGAAAAGGAGGATAAAGATGAAGACCGACCGCTGACAGGAGATTGCTGTTGTCAGACAAACAGGGATGGAGAATGCTTCTGAGAAAAGGGATACACCCTAAACCCATCAATCAGTGTCAGCTCGGTCCTCAGCTCTCCAAAACCACGCCGCTGAATACAAACAAGGCCTCCACACGCATGCAGAACAGCTCCATAATAAGCCAATAAATCAATTCAAATGAAGGGACATCAGACGAGACGTAAATTAGCTGAGCGGAGTTATTAGAAAAGTATACAAAGTACGGTAATCTCAGACGATGTGTCCATGCGATTAATTTGAATTCCAAAGTGTCGTGCTGAAGGTTGGCTGATATCGAGTCTTAAGGATAAACCAGCATAAGCCTAGACTAAAGAAGGATTCAGATAAAGGGGATTAGCAGCAAAAGGTCTGGATATATCAGCACCGGAGCCCCACATTTTTACTGTTTGCCACATTCCTAACCGGTGGTGTAAAAAGTGGGGGTCTCTGGCAAACATCTGTCCTGTCAGCGTGCAGGCTCATAAAACGCAGCCGGCGAGGGAGAGAGTGTGATTAACTAGTTAGGCTAAGTGGTCTTTCAGTTTGAACTCAAGTTCCAGCTAATTCCCAACAATGGCACTTTTAGGAAAATCAGCACAACTAATGGCCCCGCGGTAGCAAACGTGCAATAAAAAGCCAAAGAAGCCAGGATGGAAATGGACTTTTTGTTCTTTCATAATTCACTGATAGCTCCGGGCCCTCTGATCTGATTTATTTTTCTCCTGTTACACGCCGCATCATCGTCATCTCCTTTTATTTGTTTGTTTTCCTCACTTCTCTTTTCAAGAGGGTGCTGAATCACCCCACCGTCTCCCTTCAATCCATTAACCTCTTTGGAGGGCACAATGATTTTGCTGTTTTTGAAACACTAATGCTCTTATTGTCCCTCCTCGTCCTCTTTCTTCCTTCTTCTTCTTCCTCTTTCTTTTCTCTCCATCTCATGCAGTGTTTGGCTGCGAGCGAGCGGTGAGACAGAGGTAAGAAATGAAATGTCTGAGTGATTAATGTTAGAGTGGCAGTGTTGGCTCACGTTGGTCTGAATGGTGTTAATGAGTGTGGCCGCCTGTAGATTAACTAACGGGAGGGCCGCGGAGGAAATTACACTTCCTCATCGCAACCACTGGCTGAAGCCCTGGAGAGCTTTTTATCAGGCATTGGCGGCAAGCTTTTAACCTTGAGCAGCCAAATGGCAACGAATGAGCTCTCCGGCGCATGTTAGACACTATTTCTCACGCCCAGGTGAGAGAAGGCTTCGCTTGTCTATCTTTGACTCCCTACAGCCTCCCTCCCTTTTCATTCTTCCCCCCTTCGCTGCTGTTTCCGTCCCATCTCTGGCAATTCATGCCTTTTAACTCGCACTATCTCTCTTTCTCAGCAATATCTCCCTTCTCCGGACTCCGTCTTTTCCCTTCTATTATCTGCATTTTCCTCGCGCAAAATCTACTGGCTCTCTGTTTTGTGCCTTCCCCCGCTATCTTTCTCTCCCTCCTGTCCTGCTCACACAATATTTGTATGCGGCTCCTCTCTGCAACACCTCATTAATTCATACTCTCCTCCACCCTCCTTCACCCCCCTTCAGGAGCCACACAATAAATGCAGAGAAGAGGGCACAGACTGAGGTGACTTGCACTGAGCATATAAAGGAGCTTTGGTTAAATAAAAGTCTAAATGTCTGTTAAATACACATACCCTGGCACTGAGTGCTGTCTGCAGAAGGTTCAAATCCAGCCACGCAGGTGCACGAGCCCACGGGAACCATCCACTCGCCGTCCCCGTTGCAGTAGAGTTTCAGGGGGACGGACACCTCCATGGCGTTGGTCACACAGGCCCCCGGAGCGATCACTAAGGAGGTGGCTTCTGCTCCCGTGGCGGTCTCAGGGAAGACGGCGAAATTAGCGATGGTGGTGGAGCACTTCTTGAAGAAAACCCTGACGGAGATGAGGGACATGCAGGCTCCCAGGTCCTGGAAGGCCAAGTAGAAGCCCGCCTTGGAGAGGGGGCCAAAGCTGCGCACTTTGGTGTTGATTCTACCCGCCTCCCTCAGAGAGAAACTCTCATCTGGAGCTATAGTATCCACCTTCACGTAGGGGTTCTCCCTCCACAGAGGGCTGGTGTCTGTAGCCATGTCCCCCTCGGACTCGTAGTAAAACAGATTGAAGGTCTCTTTGCAGGAGCCGGGGATGTTGGGGATGCTGGCGCAGTCGCGGACCGAGAACTTGAGCTCCACGTAGACGCGCAGCACGCCTTTACGTGGGATAAAGTCTGTCCTCAGCCAGTTGTTCTGGTTGGGCTGTTTGACATTACACACCTGGTAGGTTCTGATAGGGCTCATGGAGTCGTCGTAGCCGCTAACCTCCTCCCACTGTGGAGACAACAAGGACACACTGTGATAAAGGCAGAGATGACAACAGCAACATCTTTAACCCTCCTGTTGTCCTCATTTTTGGGCACCAAAAAATATTGTTTCCTTGTCTGAAAAAATCCAAAAATTCAGCAAAAAATTCCCCAAATTTCTGAAAATTTGCAAAACCTTCAAGAAGAAAACTCCAATAATTCCTTAAAAAGATTCACCAAATTTGGCAAGAAAATTATTGTAAATATTTTCAAAAAATGAGTAAAAATCTTCCAAAAATCCTAAAAATATCTAAAGTGAATACATACGTATCAGTAAAATTTCTAATATTTTCTTTAACCCTCCGGTTGTCTTCATTTACAGGCACCAAAAATATTGTTTCCTTGTCTGAAAAAATCCAAAAATTCAGCAAAAAAATTCCCCACATTTCTGAAAATTTGCCAAACCTTTTGGAAGAAAATTTCAATAATTTCTTAAGATTCCCTTAAAAGTTTCCTTTTATAAAAATCCCCCAAATTTGGCAGGAAAATTCTTTGAAATATTTTCAAAAAAATGAGTAAAAATCTTCAAAACAAATCCTAAAAATATCTATAGTGATTACATACATATATATATATATATATATATATATATATATATATATATGTGTGTGTGTGTATGTATAAAACCTAATATTTTCTTTAAGAACAGTCACAAAAAATCAACCAAATCCAGTGAAATTCGCTGAATTTTGGTTGATTTTTTTGTGAATGTTCGTAAGAAACATTTCTTTTTTTCCACCAAAAAATGTTCAAAGATTTCCCAAACATGTTGAAAATGTGGACATCAGAAGTTTCACTGTGAAAGTATATATTTTTTCCCACATTTTCAAACTTTAAACCGGGTCACAAAGGTTAAAAAAAAAAAACAACGAACGTGAGCACAAAAGAAGACAATGTAGACAGAATAAATGGTTCAAGAAATAAACTCAAAACTGATTACCCAATGCTTTTTCCTAATGTGAAAACAATTCTATTCATCATTCAGCATAAACTCCCTCATTTAATAAGCAGTTAATTAATATTAACTAATGCTAGATGTAGTGCATTCTGATGCAAACTGTAGCACAGAGGACGCTTCCAAACAGATGATAAAAACACAACAACACTAAAAACACGTTCCCACAGCGTGCTGCGTACAACCCGGCCTGTGAGGAATAATTAGCAGTGAAAACGCTTCTAATTGCATGAATCATTCAGAAAATTCCAATCATTATGGACTATTAATAGAAAACATTTTCTGATTAAAACACATTTCACGCATTACGACCAGTTCTGTGCCGATGGCGCGTTGTAGGCTTGAAAAGAAAAGGGGGACGTTTTGCAGGCCAACTCTCATAAATGCGGTGGTTATGGGGCTTTATTGAAGTTTAGTAGCTATTAAATAAACTGCAGATACACCGACAGGAAAACTGGGCTCTCGTCTACGTCTGTTGCGGTGCAATCGAAGCAGCCTCGAGAGGAGATTTGGTTTCTATAACATGAATTTGTAATCTGAAAAAGAGATGAGAGCAACAAACTGAACATTTTAAGTGGAAACATTGCCCGCGTATCTATAATGCAAACAGTGAGTTATTTATTAAACTGGCCATCTAAATGCAATTCTTTCAGTGTGATTGCAGCATGGCAGCACTCCTGAGCACTTCAGGTTATGTAGACTGTTTTATCTACATCCTTCATGCCTACACATATGGCAAGAGTGCACATATTTGCATCTGCTGTGTTTTACAAACCTGCCAGACTGAAGTCTTTTCACAGCATGTAGCCCTGCAAAAAGTCACACAGAAATGACTTCTGTCTTTGTGTGAAGCTCCTGATGTGTTCGTATGCGGTAACTAACATTTGAATCTCTGATGAATGGCGTCATTGGCTAATAAATTTAGTCCATTAGGATATAACCTTGTGAGAAGTCAATCTTTTTTTGATTTTCCCCCTAATTCCCTGTTGGACTGAACATTTCGTTTTCATAACAAATGAGCATCCCCGAAATTGATTATTTCAACTAGAGGAAAATAATGCATAACTCATCTCACGTCTCCGAGCTCCTGTGCAATTTATTCCCAAACGATGAGCCCAAGAGTCAGCATTAGGCGTCGTAAATCACCGGCAACACGTTGATGCACTACCTGACAAATATGATAATTGCTGGCCCCTGAACGTATGGGCTTGTCAGGTGCTGAGGAGAGGGGCTGCCTCGCCAGTCGTGACATATGACTTCATGGATGCTGGGGCATTCAGAGCTGGCCCTCGTAGGGGAAAAGAAGGAGCCGGGGCCTGCCGAAGATCGTTTCCATGGAAACCCACCATTTCCATTGACTGACTTTGCGCTCACGTAGCGAAGACAAATTACACCGGCCGGGTGTGGGGGAGGTCTGTCAGGCTGTTAGCCCTGGGGTCAAATTCATGTTGTTTTATTTTCTCACAATTCCTATAGGGGGTATCAACTGAAAACCTTAATTTCTGCCTGTAATGCGCTCTTGGGCCCGTATTATAAAAGACACAAGCACATGCTTTCAATTATCAGCCTCTCTATCCTGGGAGACACGCAAGGTAAAGCCTACCTAATAGTCCCGACACACTGTGGGGATTTGTCTCGTGTTTCTGCTCATTTGTATGTTTAAAGCACAATACGCAGGGATTCTGTGCACTTTTTTCTGTTTTGTTTTTTGTACATGGTCTAAACACTGCCATCTTTGATATGTTGTGCACTACATCGCAGAGTGTGGTTCTCATTTGCTTTATAGTATCCAAGAAAGCAAACATACACTGCAAAAACAAAGATATAAAACAGTAGGAGGTGTGCTGTTCAAGGCAGACTGGGCTCTATTAACAAGCAAATGGAACAAATGCTGTTAAAGACCAAAAAAACAAAAGAAAGAAAGAACACACACACACACACACATACACACACAAAAACTCAACACATGCACGAATTAACTCACCCCACTCTCTGGGAACGTGGTCCATGCCAGCTCTGTGGTAGCCCACCGACTGTCCATAAGGGTTTCTGCAAATTAAGAGTAGGAGAAAGGTTCACAAACTGGAATTAAATGGTGTGAGGAAAGAAAAACCAAATTGTTGCAGCGCATTAAGGGCCACACACGCTAAAGCTCCCAGTGCTTTGACAAAAGGATGCAGGTAAAAACTTATTCTCCCTCTTTCATAACCTCCACCCACAGGCACTCAATTTTTGAAAGCGCTGACAATCACGGCGTATCTGTGATGCCGCCTAATTAAGGCTTTCTCTCACCGTGTGAGTGTGTGTGTCTGTGTGTGTGTGTGTGTGTGTGTGTGTGCGTTTGGCACTCGCAAATGCACTTCTTTCAATATTCATTTGTGGAACTAATAGCAAAGCATCCTCCAAGATGCCTTCAGAGGGGAAATATTCCATTAACCAGAGCTGCTGCAGCGGGGTCATATAAGCACAGGAAAATTTAATATAACACATTTTAAGGCTCTCAGCTGAGATTTGAGTTAAGAAGTGATCCGGGCAGATGTTTTCTTCCCCTGGAATGGAGAGCGGGGAATAAACATCAGGATCAATGAGCGGCGTTGTCAGCCTGTCAGAGAGATGTCACCTGAGCAGTCAGATGAGTTCATCGCACCTCAGAGGAGCTGAAAACCCTCACCGGGGCTCTCTCGGCATACAGCTGTGGCCGAGCCGGCTCCCATTGTTCTGTTGTTGTCGGCACATAATTACTGCAACAATTACACTTTCTTCGCGGAGACTCAGTGACACGACGCCTGCTGTGCACCATTTGCTCACAAGTTGTTGATAACGGTGCTGAAGGAGGGTGTGAGAGGCTAAAACAAATAGCATGTCCTGCGTAGAAGCAACACACTCTCTCGCAGAAAACGCAGGCTTTGTTCTGGCGGCAGACTGAAGACAGTGCAGCTACAGTACAGCGTGTCCTTGGCTTTTGTGTGTCAATAATAGAAGTTGTCTGATTGAGTGAATAGATCACTCGTCCATCTGTAGCTGCTGAGCAAGAGATATGAGCGGGGTTTACAGTGTGTGCTGTGTGTTCATTAGAGAAACCACAATGGCTTTTCTTCTTTGTGGAGGGTGGGAGATGATGAAGAGAGATCTGTGCATCCAGCAGGATAGATTACTGGACTCGATTACTTCTCTGTGTTGTTCACCATTAGGAGTCAAGAGCAAGAGTGCTTTAATTCTAATTAAAGTCTGCAAAACACAGATAAATAGACTCGTGTCTGCTCACGTGGACGCGGTCGCACCAGTTACACAGACCAGAAGCCGGTAATCAAACGCGCGAGCTGCCGGTGTGCAGGCGGATACAGGAGCTGGTGTTTGATGTGCACCATGGGGCTGAATAATTAATCGATTTCAAATCAAAATCGTTATTTGAAACAAAGCAATCAGTGAATCACAAAGGCGCCAATTTAGGACGGATGTTGTGCAGCATGTCTGAAATGATTTTGAGGAAATGTTACTTTATAGACGCTGCGATTTGGGATTTAAAAGTTTAATGTTGAGCATCAGCCCAGTGCTCACTGGAAAATACAACTGTCAGTTGACTACGTTATTAAATGAATCTGATACTATGGTTAGCGATTAATGAGTACTATTTCAAGAAAAAAAGTTGAAATTCTCTCTCATTTTCTGCTTTATTTTCTCCTCTGACTGTAAATTGAGTATCTTTGGGTTGCGGACAAAACAATACGTTCATCATCTTGGATTTTGTGAAACACTTGTCGACATTTTTCACCATTTTCTGGCATTCTCTAGATTGATCAAACGACTAATCGATAAATCTAGAGAATGATCAACAGATTAGTCGACAATGGAATTCCTCATTAATTGTAGCCCTAAACGTCCATCATAATGTCATGAAACATAACAATAATGGTGAAAAAGGAGGAGGAAAAGCAGCATTTTCTCATATTTTAGCTGTGGATTGGTTAACTTCTGCAGCCCTGATGGGTAGAACGGAGGAAAAAATACCTTGAAAATTCCAAAAAGAAGAAAAAAACTGGCTGAAAAATGGTCAGCAGAGATGCAAATCAAATAGAAGAACCAGTATGACTCTTTAAATGTCATGATAAAGGACATTTTATAGACTTAAAAACAAACTGACAATAGATTCACCTCATGAGATAGCACAAAAAGTGTGACTGTCATGCAAGGGCAGTTTAAAGTCTGGATCAGACACGGTGGTGAAACGTATAAGGTGTGGCTGTTAAATCAAACCTGAACCATGCAGCGGACACTGACGGATGGACAACAACTGCTGAAAGCTTCAATCTGTTTAAATCCAAAGAAAACCCGAGCATTTGTCTCATCATTTAACAGCCATATGTTGCGTATTTCCCACTGTAGCCTTTGTGATTTCCTAACTTCATTGTTTCAAATTGCGAAATCGATTAGTAGCTTAATTTTTAAACGGTGTCCAGAGTATACAAATCACTGCCGTCCTCCTGGTGTGACACTTCTGATGGTGTCATGTGATGAAGCTCCATCACATGTTTTAAATCCATCACACAGTAAATGTTGAACAGAAGCAGGGAAGAGAAGCTGAAGCCTGACGACAATTTAACGCATCGCAAAGTCTTGTTGCTTTGAGTTTACGTGATTTTCCTGATGGACCACCAGCTAGCATCTATAACTGCTGGGTCAAGCAGCAACATGGACACTGGCTTCATCTTTCTATGAGAAATGTGAAAAGGTCTTTTCCCATAAAACTAGATTCCACTTCATTTGGTAGCTTATGTATTAATGTGTGACTGAACCATTAATTAAAAATAATTAAAAGATGACTCATTAAGTTCGTACTAATCACATAAACCGATCATTTCCTAATGGAGAACCATCTACGTCAGTTAAAGATGTGTTAAAGCAGAGTGCTTTTATGTAAAGAAGAGGTAAAGTGGAATAAACAGATGAGTTAGTGCTGCACAAAGTAAAAATCATGTCATTTAAAGGGAAATAAGTGGCCGCCTCAATTTTTGTTGACAATGGAAATCCCATTTACCTCGGCGTGATAATTAATATTTATGCACAAAGCAAACGTACATTTACATTCAGAGTTTTAAGTACAAAAGCAGCTTGTTTTTTTCTTTATAAATGCATTCTTCTGTACTTGTGTGCAGAGGCGCCTGAGCGACAGCGGCTAATAACTTGAGTTGTCGAGCCCAAATCCGCGCCTGTGAACAAGGTTGTTTTACTGATTAGTACGACTTGAGCCGGGGAGGAGGAACTAATCAGTGAAATCAGCCGCTGTTGTCTTTGCTTGGCCACACTCGGCCCTCAGCGGCACACAGATGGGTGATGCTGCTGATCCATAGATCCAGTCCCCCCTCCTGAGTATCTGATCCGCTGCGTCGCCTCAAAACCCCACCCTCCTCCACTTTTTTCTCCCGGAGGCATCAGAGACAGAATCAGTCAACCTCAGTCCACCACAGGTCTGAGCTCAGGCTGCTTTAACCCTCCTGTTGTCTTAATTTACAGGCACCAAAATATATAGTTTCCTTGTCTGAATAAACTGTAAAACTTCAGTCAAAAAATTCCCCACATTTCTGAAAATTTACAAAACCTCCAGGAAGAAAATTCCAATAATTGCTTAAAAGTTTTATTTTTTTAAACAAATCCCCCAAATTTGGCAAGACAATTCTTGTAAATATTTTGAAAAAATTAGTAAAAATTTTGCAAAAAATCCCACAATTATCGAAAGTGACTACATATATATCAGTAAAACTTTGAATATTTTCTTTGAGAACATTCACAAAAAAATCAACCAAAATCCAGCAAATTTCGCTGAATTTTGGTTCATTTTTTGCGAATGTTCTTAACTCTCGTGTCGTCCTGTGGGTCAAGTTGACTTGTTTTAAAGTTTGAAAATGTGGAAAAAAAAATATTTTCACAGTGAAACTTCTGATGTTCACATTTTCAACATTTTTGAGAATTCTTTGAACATTTTTTGGTGGAAGAAAAGTTTTAAAAATATTTCTTAAGAACAGTCACAAAAAAATTTGGGAATGTTCTTAAATATGAAAAGTTTTACTGATATATATGTAATTGCTTTAGATATTTTTAGGGTTTTTTTTTTTTAATTTTTACTCATTTTTTGAAAATATTTACAAGAATTTTCTTGTCACGCTTGGGGGACTTTTTTTTCAATAAAACTTATAAGGGAAACTTTTAAGGAATTATTGGAATTTTCGTACTGAAGGTTTTGCAAATTTTCAGAAATTTGGGGAATTTTTTTGGCTGAATTTTGGGATTTTTTCAGACAAGTAAACAATATTTTTTGGTGTACATAAAAGAAGACAACAGGAGGGTTAAGAGACATTTTTTTTCCCATCAAAAACATTCAAATATTTCCAAAAAGTGTTGAAAATGTGGACATCAGAAGTTTCACTGTGAAAATATATATTGTTTCCACATTTTCAAACTTTAATTTGACCTGCAGGACAACACACGGGTTAAACAGGCTTCACCTCACACAGCGAGTCCTGCATCTGTAAAGTTCAAGCATCACTGCGACCTGCTTAGGCGCCTTTGTGACCTCTGACCTCTGAGTGCAGCAGGATGAACATTTTCCTCACAGCAACGGCGTAATACACACCGCACATCCTCGAGCTTAGCATCGGAGCTGAAAAACAATAAAAACCTGTAGCATGAAAAAGGTTTTCTCGAGCTCGCCCTCACCTAAGTGTGTTACCGTCGACTCCCAGAAACCAGTTAAGGTTGAAAAAGATCCCATTTGTTCCACAGCTCTCCCCTCCTCTCCTGTTAAATTTACGGGGCCTTGGAGATCGCATCGCCGCTATAACTCAAATCCAGAAATCTCCCCCGTCTCCCATAAAACTACAGCAGCGGTGGAGTCATTCTGCCCCTGGGGTAAGAAAACAATGCTGCAGTGGGAACTTTAGAGCATCACCACCCGTGGCATTTACCTTTATTTTATTTTTTTGATCGCCCGCTGGAGCCAAAATGCCACACAACTTTGCATTCTCTGGGTGCTTTGGGAGCTCACACATGCTAATGTTTTATTCACTTTGAGAGAGTGGCTGCATCATGAAAGGAAAGGCCTCCCCTTGTACTACCCTGACACTGGCTGCCAGCAAGCAAACATATGAAATATTAACAGACAAACATCATCACTATCATCATCATCATCGGCATCAGGGTGATCAAATGTGCAGCTATAAATAGGTGCTGAGGAAACTTCTTCTTCTTCTTCTTCGTGACATGTGTCTCTCTCTGCTGAATCGAGTGAGATGCTCAGCTTGACGCCTGATGAGCAGTTTTTGAAACAAGTCAAGCCGACCTAATTCAATCTCTCTTCAAGGTTGCTTGCGTCTGCTTTCACGGGTCAGCAAATAATAATTCTTGTTGATACTCTCATGTATGGAAAGCGAGAAAAGCTCTCCGTTAATTAAAATCCGGGCTTTTTTGGAGCAGAAATCCCACCTATACAAGCTGCAGATTGTTTTATAAAACGCCTCACATCCGTCTGCTTTACGAGCTTTTTAAAAGTAAGAGTACAGTAAACGCTGACTGTAAGTGGGAGCATTACGGCATAAAAACGTCACGGCCACTGAGGCTTTTACTGCCTGTTGGTGCGAGCTGCAGATAAGTCATCAGTGTAGCTTTCCTAAATAACCCCGAGTTGCATTCCAGCTCCCATCATCCAAAACACTTGCCAATGTGGGAAAGAAAAAAAAAACAGATTCAAGCCATGTGTCGAAATCCAAACGCTCCTCCTCTTATCCACCAGTTTAAACCCATCCCATGATCTGCCCTTCATGTTTATCCTCAGAGGACAAACATTAGTTAACCCCTGAGCTTTGAGTAACAGTCAGCGGGGCCGGGTGGGTTCGTCGGCAGGGGGGGAAATGGGGGCGATCATCTCGGCGTGAGAGCCCACTGGGACTCGGAGAGCTGCTGCTGCCGCTGCATTGATTTACTTTGCTGACACCAGAATTGATGAGGGGATCGGGCCTGGCCACGGTCCAGCCGAGGCAGATTGGACTGAGGAGGAGGAGGAGGAGGAGGGAGGAGGCTGGGAGCCGTTGGGGTTGAGTCTCGGTGGTGGTGGTGGTGGTGGTGGGCTTCTCCCTGGAGCAACACTCCCCTGTTGATGGCTGCAGAATACTTGTTAAGTCGCTGACCTTTAATTCACACTTGTCATCTAATATGTTTCACATGTGGCGCGTCAGGGGGTGGAGATTGATCCGCTCTGCTGTGTGTTTAAGCATCCAAGGCGGCGATGGTGGCTTCTCCTAAACCCCCCCCCCCCCCTTTTTTTGGCACAGTGACAGTGAAGGGGACGCCCCACCTCCACCTCCATCATGCTGCCTCCCCGGACTGGATCTAACCTCTAACCAGGAGGGAGGAAAGGTGGGGCAGGTGGGGCAGGTGGGCACCCTCACTCGGCTCGTGGGTGTGACAAACAAGGACAATAGCAACAGGGCAGTCCCTGCAGCCGCAATGGAAACACTGTGGATGTCATCACACGGCAAAAACACACTCACTGCTGGTACATGTGGATCACAGACACTCAAGCACAATAGCTTATTTAACCAGAGCTGCCTTTTTATTAACAGCCCCCCAATTAGAGCAAAACACATGAGTGGAGTCTTCCTCTGCAGATTAAATATCCTCCTATGATGGCAGCATAAATTAGTGATGTGGTAAATAAGATTCAAATTGTGAGAAGAAAACACACACTGTGCTGCCTCCCTCTCTCTCTCCTTTCCTTCTTCCACACCCCCGCCCCCATATATTCCTTGCTGCTATTTGTGTGTTTTTTCCCTCTTTTATCATCCTAACGCATCCAAACAGCCCCATTGTTCATGAGCAGGAGGCAAAAGTAAAAAAAAAAAATTAAAAATGAAGCGACATACCTTCCACAGCCAGGACCACGGGGACAACGAGGCTGCACACCCACAGCAAGTAATCCATTGTCATAAAACAGGCTTTTGCAACATGAATAGAGGTGTGCAGACTGGACCCCCTTCGGATGGATGGAGACTCAGACAGCCGAGCTTTTGGTTCCTCTCCCGGTTCTCATGTCTTTAGTTGTGATCAGGGCTCTCACCGCCCCGCTCAGCCCAAATCCTGCACACGGAGCCGCGGCTGCATTCACTCAGCTCCCCCCTGTTTTTTTTTTTTTTAGTGTTTTTTTTTTTTTATTCCTCCGGAGTTCTGAGAGAACGCGATGCTTGCAGGAGGAAGCGCTACACTGCGTCCGATCTCAGTCTCATTCTTCTCTTTATGTGACTTTACCCACACCGAGCCTCCGTCCAGGGGCGCATCTCCGGGGCTGCTGCCCTCCAAGGGGGTGGGGAAGAGCGTCGGGTAGCCGGCTGAGAGGTGTCGTCCGCCCGCAGAGGAACCAGAGAAGTCCGCTCAGACCAACTCCGATAGTGTAGCTGTTGCTCCTCTGTGAGGGATGTGCGTCGGAATGGCAACACTGGGACAGAGACAGACATGGAGGGGGGGCCGAGGGCTCAGGAAGCGTCAAGAGGCACCACGGAAACACACGACTTCCTATCTAGAATTTCAAAATAAAACCGCACTCCTTCTTCATATTCACAGGTGAAAGCCAATGCAATCCAAAAGGTCAAAGGTAAAATAATGTCCTGACCAGATTTTCGAAATAATATTGCATTATTATTATTACTACTATCATTAGTAGTATTATCATTGTTAGTATTTTTATAAGAAATACTATTTATGTTTTTAATTCAACAATGTACAATGTATTGTTGTTATGATGATGATAATGATGATGATGATGATAAAGGTGCACCACAGCGTTGGTGGTGTAGTGGTTAGCATAGCATCCAAGCAGTTGACCTGGGTTCGATTCCTGGCCAATGCAGTACCTTCCTTGAATTTCCCTTGAGATTAATAAAGTATCTGTCTATGATGGTAAATATTATCATGACTCCTCCAAGGAACACAGTAGAGTTATATGATGATCGGCGTGTGTTTATCTGTCTGTGTGCAAAATTACTCAAAAATGGACAAACGAATCTGTACAAAATTTTCTGGGAAGGTCAGAAATGACACAAGGACCAATTGATTAGATTTTGGCAGCAATGCAGTTGATAGTCTGGATCCATGGATTTGTTAAAGATTTCTGTATCATTGCGAGATAGCGGCACAGTGTCACTGTAACTATGAAAACAAGTGAACACTACATCAGCTGCCTGTTGACGATTACATGATTGCAATTCTACTGCAAATCTACCACTGCGGACTTATCTGGACTTATCTGTCGGAAATCATACAACGACTGAGCAGCCTTGGTGGAGTACTGAACTCTGAGTGTTTTTCTTGTTTTTGATGCTGTTTTCTTTTATATGCACCCACTGGCCATTTTATTAAACAGGCCACTGAAATCTAATGAAGTCCAAAAGGTTAGCGGTCAAAAATGTCCAGACTTTCAAAATAACAGGGTGAAGGCAGAGGACACCTGGACAGGTTGCCAGTCTATCATAGGGCTACATATAGAAACAAACAATCACACTCACATTCACACCTACAGACAATTTAGAATCACTAATTAACCTCAGCATGTTTTTGGACTGTGGGAGGAAGCAGGAGTACCCGGAGAGCAATATTATTATTATTAGTAGTAGTAGTAGTAGGAGTAGTACTATAAGTATTGTTCGTATTTTTATATGAAATAATATTAAATATAAAAAAGTAAAAACAAAATTATCTTCCTACTGGATTCCTGGTAATTTGGTAGCTTACATTTGATGTGTGACAGAACCATTCATTAAAACTCATTAAAAGATGACTCATTAAGCACGTACTAATCACATAAACTGATCATTTCCTAATGGAGAGCCAAAGGAACCATCTACGTCAGTTAAAGATGTGTTAAAGCAGAGTTCTTTTTATGTAAAGAGGACGTAAAGCGGAATAAACAGATGAGTTAGTGCTGCACAAAGTAAAAACAATTTAATTTAAAAGAGAATAAGTGGCCACCTCAATTTTTGTTGACAATGGAAATCCCATTTACCTCAGCATAATAATTAATATTTATGCACAAAGCAAACGTACATTTGCATTCAGAGTTTTAAGTACAAAAGCAGCTCTTTTTTTTTTTTTTAAAATAAATGCATTCTTCTGTGTTGTTTGCAGAGGCTCCTGAGCGGCAGCGGCTAATAACTTGAGTTGTCGAACCCAAATGTGCACCAAGGTTGTTTTACTGATTAGCACGATTTGAGCTGGGGAGGAGGAACTAATCAGTGAAATCAGCAGCTGCAAAAGGTCAAAGGTCAAAAGTGTTAAAAGATTATAACTCTAAATTAGTTTTCTACTGAGGTCGTGGTGGGTGGCGGTGTATTAGTACGTATTAGAATTAAAGGTGCTCTTTTATCAGGTGTATCTAATAAAATGGCCATTGTGTATATTTGAGGAGTCATGGATGTCTTGGTGACCTCTCCCACTGGTCTCTGTCGTGCATGGTCAATCATTTTTTAAGGGCAGCCTGCTCTATACAGATTAACACGTGTCCCATATTCCTTCCATTTCCTAATGATGGATTTAAATGCACTCTAAAGGATATTCAGGACCTTGGGAATTTTCCTTGAACCATCCCCTGACTGATGCTTTTCAGTAATTGTTCAGAAACTACTCAAATGATTGAAAGACTGCACTAAAATATTATAGCTTTACCATGCAAAAATCTGGAAGAGACGAAAAAGAAAAACACATAATTCAAAAACACAGCTTTCCTGGGGGAGGCGTGTGTCTTCCTCAAACTCAAGTCCACTAACAGCGTCCTGGGAGACTGAAGGTTCTGCTCAGTATCTTTTATGTTCCTGTAACTTCACTCGTCTGCAGAGAGAGCTCAGATGTTGCACCTGGAATCTGCTGCAGCTACCCTCCCTTGGTTGGGGGTCACTGCCCTTAATGCTCCTATTACCACTGGGACAATCTTGGCCTTCAACTTCCACATCTGTTCCAGATGTTTCTGCAGCTCTCAGTGCTTCTCGACCTCTTTACGCTTTTTCCTCTGTCACAACTGCCTTCTTATGCTTCCTGTCGACCACCACTATGTCTGGTTGGTTAACGAGCACCTCCTTGTTTTGTCATGATCGATCATGAATCATCAATCATTTATGTATTAGTCACTCTTCTTACATCTTCATTATTCATTGCAATAATAATTATAACAGATAATAAAAATATATTGCTTTTTGTGACACGCAAAGAGGCTTTACAAAGTAGGTAAGAACCATTTTTTAAAAAAATAAGTCAAATATAGTGGAGAGAGGAGCATGTAGTACAGAGGATTATGAGTTGTAGGCAGGGTTGAAAAGATGTATCTTTGCGGACTTCTTGAATAAGGTGAATGCAACGTGTTATTGCAAATATAAGTTGATGAATCTTAAGTTTTATTTCTGCCATGTAGCCAAATTTCTATAATTCACAACACTGATATTGTCACTGCTTTCGTTTTTCTCACCTCATTTGAATACTAACAGATGACAGGTCAAAGGGGGCCTCAGGTGGTAGAAACCAGATGACCTCATCCTGACCAGTGACATCAGAGCAGCTGTTTGTCAGACTAACTCTGACATCATCGCTGAGGGTGATAAGCTCCAGTTGTTCACTGCTCATTTAATCTCAATTTGCAACAAACAAAAAGCCACATTCAGAAGCTTTTATTTTGAAACCTCGGAATCTTTACTGACTCCCTGCTGGATGCGACTGTTTGATTTGACGCAGCTGGGAGGTGGGGGGTGGGGGTGGGGGGGTGCGAGGGAGTGAGGAGGAGGAGGAGGAGGGAGCTGGTTGGTTCTCCAGCGGACTGAAGCGGCCACCAGCCCGCTCCGCTCTGCTCTGACCGGCCGACCAGCAGGTTCCCTCCACCGGCCTGGACGCTGCGCTCACCGCCACTAAGCGCCGATCAATTGCGGCATTAAATGGACTGCGGCCGCATTGAGGAGGACGTCAATAAGAGCTTTGATAACAATGGATAGACAGCGCCTCCCGCGGGTTATTGAGTGGCCTTTGAGGCTGATACTGCATAATAACCATCTGTGATTTGAGTTACACCAGAGATTTGTCTCATCAGTTGAATCACGCTGGAGATCCTTTGAATAGTAACATGAAGAAAAGCAAATTAGTGCTCTTTTAAACAGCTGGTTCCCAGATCTTACACACTGTTAGCGTTTAGACGTCAGCTGGGGACTTAATTGATCAAGTACAGTGTATATAAAAAGCATCCAACCACCTTGAAAGTTTTCTTCTTTTATTACTTTTCAACACTGAATCATAGTCAGTTTCATACATTTTCAGTTTACTACCAAAAAAGACTCTTTCATGTCAAAGTGATGATTTGCAAAATAAGTGATTGCATAAGTATTCACCCCCTTTAAAGACTATCCATTATTTTTACACCGCTTAATCCTCATTAGGGTCATGGGGGGCTGGAGTCTATCCCATATGACTCAGGGTGAAGGCAGGGGACACAGTGGATAGGTCACCAGTCTATCACAGGGCTACACAGAGACTAACAATTACACTTGCATTCACACCGACGGACAGCTTAGAATCACCAATTACCCTCAGCATGTTTTTGAACTGTGGGAGAAAGCTGGAGTATTCAGAGAAAACCCATGCATGCACAGGAAGAACGTGTAAACTCCATGCAGAAAGATCACGAGAAGGCCGGGACGCAAACTGTGGATCTTTTAGCTGCAAGACGAACCACTGAGTCCCCCTTTGAAAGTGACTAACCTTATGCAAACATAGGTACAAACAGTTACACAATTAATTTGAAATGAATGCAGATCTGGGTACGTGGAACTAGTTGGCGAGCGGAGCGGATGAATACGTCGTCACACGGCGCTATAAGACGTCTTTGATCCATTCTCCTCTTGGATTGTGCTATATTTGCTAACTTTTTGCCCTTCATTATGACTCCCAAGCATAAGTCAGACTCTTCTGATGGCAATGCTTTGAAGAAAAGGAAAGCCATCTCCATGTGTGCTGTCTGCACTGCAGCATAAAAGCTGCAGCTGTCCAACTAGTTAAACTTGTGCTTGCAAAATGAATAGTGAGTCGTCGCAAATTTGACTTCTTTTCTGTGGCTCTTGATACACATTACAGAGTGAAAACTGCAATAAAAAAAGAATAAAACAACATAAATACATGTAAATAAATCCTTTTAACTTAAAGCTGCTGTCCGGAGTTTCCGTTTGTTTTCAATTTATGTATCATTTTTTAACAAAGCTTAAATGTGTTAGTCTAGTTCGATACTATAATATAAAGTTAGAATAACGCGATATGAAAATTTATTCCTGAGCTCCGCCTTCCTCTCATAGACCCCCATGTTATTCCAAAAAGCGCCGGTCGCTGCCGACCAATCAAGTTCGAGCTTCAGCTTTGTCATGCTGTCAATCAACGGTTACGCGCACAGCAAGCAAGCCCATGCAGAGGTGGGCGAGCTACGCACTACGCAACCGCGCGCACATTTGTTTTGCTTGTGGAGGAGAGAGCATCAGGGATCAGCAACTTCCAGAAAAGTTACCAATCCCACGGCTTGTCAGGCCAAGAGACTGCAGGACGTTTTTTGGCTTGGGGTGCTCGCGTCGCTCCCCGACCACGGCCTCCATAGCCCGCCTGATGGCTTCGTTTAGATGCCCGACCTCTGGAGGAAGATGTTGGGGCGTCTGGGACATACTCTTCGTCAGAGGAGTCATGCAATTCTGAACTCTAGGTAGAAATAAATAAACAATCAAACACATATACACGCGTAAATGCACTAAGTTTGATAAACAACGTCATCGAGAGGGATACACGAGTGTAATCACATATTGAAACTTTACTAGTTCGTCCTAGCAGATTCATGTTATTTTGGTATTAGGACAAGTTAGACTCAATACAGCATTCTAACGGAATTCCTTTATTATTTACTAAATGTACGAAATGCAGAAGAGGGGAAAACAGCAAAACAGGCAAGATGCTGCAGCACTCCGGGCACTTCTCTCATGTACTGCGCGCGTGCACAAATAAAGGGGCGAAATCAGAGGGAGGGAGGGTGGGACCAACAGCGTTTTGGGAGACGCTGCGATTCAAACTCCGGACAGCAGCTTTAACCAGTAAGTCCAAAAATGAAGTCAATGACTTTTGACATTGCCTCTATGGCATTTACAAAGTAGAGAGGAAATGAAATTAGATATAAAACACTGGGAGCAGGGCAAAACACCGAAGAACATCGGCATAATTAGATCAAGTTGTAAAAACAGCGCAACATATTCTGCTATCTTCTTCTAAAATGACTCATCCATGCATGAAAGTCTTTGTTATTCATGACTTTTTTGAAGAACTCATCAATATCTTGATGCATGTAACGGTGTTGTTTATATTTTCGCCAGAGTTCTGACTTAGGGCGAACTTACGACTTACATTATCGACTTACATCAATCTTTAGGAACGAAACTCTCGAGGATCCCTTGTATCTGGAAGGTCCCATCACTGCTGAATGAGTACGAGGCCATGAAGACAACAAACATTTCAAGCAACTTTGTAAAAAGGGTCTTGAAAAACACAAGTCAGAGCATGAACACAAGAACATTTCCAACTCACTGAATCTACCTTGGAGTGTGGTTAAATCGATCATTAAGAAATGAGAGGAATATGGCACAGGAGTGAATCTGTCTGTAGCATTTTGTCCTCAAAACCTGAGTGACTGTGCAAGAAAAAGTCGATTGAGAAAGGCCACCAAGACAGCTATGACTCCCCTGAAGGAGTTGCAAATTTCCAGGGCCACGATGGGAAAAACTGTATAATGAAATAGATCAATACTTAAATACAATTGCAATGACGTATTTTACAGTTTAAATTTTTCATTTATTCACGTTACTTTGTAGAAATTTGCTTTCACTTTGACATGAAAGAGTCTTTTTTTTTTAAAATTCTTCTCCAAGAAGCCAAATTAAATTAACCATAATTAAATGTGTAAAAGCAATAGAAGAGGGAAACTTCCAACTTCCACTATCCTACATCTACCTGGGTATCTAGGTGGATAATAAACTCTTTCACAGCATTTAATTACCACTAGGTGGAAAAAAACTGAAGGTTTGGCTGCTTTTTATGCTCATAATAAGGCCTGCATTCATTTAGCAGTTCAGAAAACACTTTTTCGGGCTGTGTTCTTAAATATTTCAGTCTATGGAGACATTTATATGCAGGCTGCCACCTCCACTCTTCAACTCTGTGCATCACAGCTCTCGACATTTTATATCCAACTCACTGTCAAGGACGCATCACTGTGTGCTCTATAACCTGGTTTCGTGGCCTTCAGTATGGCTGAGGAGGCGACACTGGGAAAACTCCCATCTCATTTGTGTGATTTTCTATCACTTATGAACAATTGTTGTAATTTTCACTCATCTAAATGGCTTCTGAACAGAGTGTAGAGGATTTGCTCTGAACTTGGCAGAGCGACCTTCTGCTGTTTTCTTCTATTTTGCACTCCAGTCGTGGAATAACCTTCAGAACACTCTTCAGCTCCTCGTCTCCTTGGAAGAGTTCACGGCTTTAATCATAAGATGTGTAGCCGAAGACTGTAGATCCTCAGCTGGGTGTATCTTAATCCCCTGGTTGTTTTACTTTTGTCCTGTGTCTGTTGTTGTCATGTTCGATTTTGTCCATTTTTTGTGACTTTATGATGGTGTGCCTTCTTGGCTTTAAGGAAGTTCCTAATTAATAAAATAACAAATAACAATGATGGATAATTTGGTCAATTTCACAATAAAAGCCTCCCTTTTCTGTAGACTTTTAATGCTAAGTGGCACATCTATGGTTAATAGGCCCCTAAAGCAGGAGGGTCAAACATGTGGTCCGCGGGTCAAAACTGGCCTTCCAGAGCGTCCATTTCGGCCCGCGGGAAGACATAAACTGCAAATTGTAAATTTGCAAAATTATAAATTTAAAATCATTTCTAGACCTTGACAAGTTGTTTTGATCATAAAGTAAAATATTACGGTAGATTGTTCGTGTTCGTTTGTGTCTTATTTTTGTAAAATTTTGTCTTGTTTTTGTTGTTTATTTAATCTTTTTGTCTGACTTTTGTCATTTGTCTCATGTTTTGTCATTTTGTACTTCCTTTTTGTCTCACTTGTGCTGTTGATCTGATTTTTGATAATTTTGTGTTTCACTTTATTTGTCATTTTGTGTCTTGTTTTTGTCATTTTTCTATTTTGTCGCGTTGTAATTTTCTCTTTTTTGTTTTGTGACATTTGTCTCATTTTTTTGTCATTTTGTGTCTCATTTTGGTAATATTTTGTCTTGTTTTTGTTGCTTCTTTTCGTCTGACTTGTTGTTTGCTTTTGTCATTTTGTGTATCCTCTTTGTCCCACTTGTGTTTTGCCTTCTTGTTGTTTTGTGTTTTGCATGTCGTTTATGTAATTTTTTTGTCACATTTTTGTCGATTGTCCTTTTTATTGATGCTTTGTAACTTTGTCTAATTTTGTCTCTTTTGTTTTGTGTTGTTTGTAATAACGTTGCTGAAATTTATCTTTCTTCAGAAATTTCAGGTTGTTTGTAATGTTTTGTAAAAAGATAATTCCTTACATGTAAACTTTCTTTGCACTAAAACATTCGGGAAAATTTGGATTTGTGGTTATTTATAGATTGTCATGCTCTGATTTTACTGGTCCGGCCCACTTGAGATCAAATTGGGCTGAATGTGGAACCAGAACTAGAATGAGTTTGACACTCCTGCCTTAAAGTACTACTGCTGGATACTGAACTTGTTTCCATTTCTTCTGCAAAAAGATACAGTTTACTCTCATCAAAGTGAGCAAAGTGTCGTCTTGATGGCCTGCCCACCCTCATTAGTTCATGTCATACTCTGACCTTTTGCAGCCTCCATCTCACAGTGTCTCCCTTTAGGTTCCTTTTACCAGATCCTTTGTCCCCCGTCGGGCTCCAGCGGGTAGAGTGTGTGTTCTGGCTAGTAGCAGCTCTCAGCTCAGGGACAAGGCTCCCCTTCACACTGATAATTCATCCGTCTGCTTCATCCCCTCCCTTCTGCTGCCTCACATAGGAACACACACATGCAAAGTCTCCCCCCCTCAAAAGTCCCACTGTGCTGCAAACTTAAGACCTCCCCCCTTTCCTTCTCCAAATCTTCACCCACTCACACCCACCCCTTTTCAAGCAGCTACTCTGTCACCTCCACCCCCCCAAAGTTTCTTTTGTTCCTGCGTCTTTGTGTACTAATTAACTACAGTTCAGTTCCCAGCAGGCTTGGGTGAGCCTCCTCTACTGAAGCCAGTGATGGGCAGCTCTTTTTAACCAGTTATATTCAGACTAAAACAACAAAAAAGACAGTGTTCTTCGGGGCAGCATCAGCGCTTCCATAATGAAGGGTGTGACGTAAAGACTGACTGTTGTGTAGCTCTTTTTAATATGTCTTCTTTAGTACCCCTCATTGACTGCATTGTTTGTTTGTGCGTTTTCTCTTAAAAGCTCCTAAGAGACCGACTGAGAGTATTTTAGATGAAATTTAAAAATCTGCTTTTAAATTCCGCTTTGCAGCAGTCCTTGAATTCCCCCCGGTATCTTAAAGTGCACGGCACAGTGAGGAATTTCAACCCTTTAATGGGTAAAAAAATCCAATATAACTGCCAGACTCATTTTCCTCTTGTTTTGAAATACCCCAAGAAGCCCACATTTGACTGACGGTGATTGCAGAATGTGCTGAGCCCATTTGCTTTTAATCTGTAGTGAAAATGGGGTTGGATTGTACTTCTTTGAATGCAGAAGTTGCAGATGCAGTCGTGCCAAGTTCATCCGTACACTGTAGAAAATGGTGAAAATCTGGTGGTAAATGTGCCAGAAAAATTACTTTAAAACCCGGTGGAATATGGGAATGTTTAAAAACTGTAAAAACAATGAAAATAACGGCAAATATCTGCAAAATCATGATATCTGGATGGGATTTAAATACAAATGTAATATCGATCAGTATCGTTGTTTTTTTGTATATGATGAAAACAAATAAAATAATGCCTGGATTTTATCTTATCTTATTTTGCCTACATTTACAGTCAAGCCAATGATCATATCATCAAACAAGGCTGCAGTAGCAAACTTGCCGTACCTGATTAACAAAAGGTCCGTGGTTTGGAATTATTTTCAAGCCCACATATATCGGTATTGGTATCGGTTGATATCGGAATCGGAAATTGAGAGCTGAAATATCGGCATATCGGTTTTTGACAAAAAAGCCAATATCGGACATCCCCATGTATGAAGTATTATCTGTGATTTACCAAAACAGGGAAAATCTGCAAAATAACAGGTCGCTTATGTTAAAATACACGGTTTTCCTTTCAAATAACAAAAAGAAGGTGTGAAACAATGATGTCTTAGTACAGTAAGAACTAGTTTAATTTTACAATCAAATGTAAAACCATTCGACGCCTCAGGAAGGGGAGGCAGGGCTTCGCTCAGGCTGTGTATGGTCGGGGTGGAGAACTGCTGACCCGTACTGGGGATATCGTCGGGCGGTGGAAAGAGCACTTCGAGGAACTCCTGAACCCGGTAAACACGTCCTCTATGGAGGAGGCAGAGCCTGAAGACTCGGGGGTATCTGCGTCCATATCCGTGGCAGAGGTCACCGAGGTAGTTAAAAAGCTCCTCGGTGGCAAGGCGCCAGGTGTGGACGAGATTCGCCCTGAGATGCTGAAGGCTCTGGACATTGTTGGACTGTCTTGGTTGACATGTCTATACAATGTCGCGTGGGCATCGGGTACAGTACCTGGGGAGTGGCAGACCGGGGTGGTGGTCCCTATTTTTAAAAAGGGGGATCGGAGAGTGTGTGCCAACTACCGTGGTATCACACTTCTCAGCCTCCCCGGGAAAGTTTACTCTAGGGTGCTGGAAGGGAGGATTCGGCCGATAGTCGAACCTCGGATTCAGGAGGAGCAATGCGGATTCCGTCCCGGTCGTGGAACAGCGGACCAGCTCTTTACCCTTGCGGAGCTGCTGAGGGGGTCATGGGAGTATGACCTGCCAGTCTACATGTGTTTTGTAGATCTGGAGAAGGCGTACGACCGTGTCCCCCGAGGGGCTTTGTGGGAGTATGGGGTCCGAGGCTCGTTGTTACGGGCCGTTCGGTCCCTGTACAACCAAAGTGAGAGCTGTGTCCACATACTCGGCATTAAGTCAGACACGTTTCCGGTGGGTGTTGGACTCCGCCAGGGCTGCCCCTTGTCTCCAATCCTGTTTGTGGTTTTCATGGACAGGATTTCAAGGCGCAGTCGTGGTGGGGAGGGTTTTCGGGTTGGGAGCCTCAGGATCGCTTCTCTGCTTTTTGCGGATGATGTGGTTTTGTTGGCATCCTCAGACCGTGACCTCCGGCACGCACTGGAGCGGTTTGCAGCCGAGTGTGAAGCGGCAGGGATGCGGATCAGCACCTCCAAGTCCGAGGCCATGGTTCTCTGCCGGAAACCGGTGGAGGGCTTCCTCTGGGTTGGGGGGGAGTTGCTTCCCCAAGCGAAGGAGTTTAAGTATCTCGGGATCTTGTTCACGAGTGATGGGAAAATGGAGCGAGAGATGAACAGGCGGATTGGTGCGGCGTCAGCAGTAATGCGGGCGTTGTACCGAACCGTCGTGGTGAAGAGGGAGCTGAGCCGTAAGGCGAAGCTCTCAATTTACCAGTCCATCTACGTTCGAACCCTCACCTATGGTCATGAGCTTTGGGTAGTGACCGAAAGAACAAGATCGCGGATACAAGCGGCCGAAATGAGCTTCCTCCGTAGGGTGGCTGGGCTCAGCCTTAGAGATAGGGTGAGGAGCTCAGACATCCGGAGGGAGCTCGGAGTAGAGCCGCTGCTCCTTCGCATCGAAAGGAGCCAGTTGAGGTGGTTTGGCCACCTGATTCGGATGCCTCCAGGGAGACTTCCTCTGGAGGTTTTCCGAGCACGTCCGTCTGGGAGGAGACCCCGGGGCAGACCCAGAATTCGCTGGAGAGATTATATATCTCGTCTGGCCTGGGAACGCCTCGGGATCCCCCAGGAAGAGCTGGAAAGCGTCGCCGGGGGGAGGGACGTCTGGAACGACCTGCTTCGCCTGCTGCCCCGCGACCCGGCCCCGGATAAGCGGAGGAAAATGGATGGATGGATGGAATCAAATGTTTTGAAAGAATAAACTAGCATTTGAAAAAGAAAAACAGATTTTGATGTGGACATTACTTATAATTCTGGCCTGTTTTATTTGTCAATATGGAAATCATTACTTCTTTGTGTGATTTCACTAGATACTATCTGTAATTTATCAGAAATTGGTCAAATCTGAAAAATAGTTAAAAATTTTCCATTTTTTTGTACAGAATTTTTCTTTCAAACAGCAGCAGACATCTTTAAGTAATGATATTTCTGCTGATTTAAATACAATAAAAATAGTGTAACTTTACGGCCAAAGAATGTAAAAGAATGAATTGTGCCATTCATATAAATACAGATTTTAGATGGTCTGTTTTTTTTCAGTTACTATGTATACTGATTTTTTTTTTACAGTGTACTGTATCTCCAGGTGTTGTTTGAGTTGGACCTTTCACCTCCTCAGACGTGATGAACTGGCCGTCAGATCCGAAGCTTTACAGTCACAGGCTGGACTGGGATTGTGTGCGCTTCAGTTGTTGCCGCGACAGGTGGAAAAAAGAATTGCTGCTCTGGAGAGTCTTCCTATATCCTGCTGCAGATGAGAAATCAGTTCTCAGGCTCTGGGGGAAAAATACATATTTTACAGAGCATGGAGTGAAGACATGAAGAGCCAAGGATGAGGTGGAGGGAATGAAAACTAGCTCTGTGGGACAGCAGTGTTAAGCTGACAAGAAGGGATGACAGAACATCTCCACAAAGCCAGACTGTCTCCTGCAAACTATTTGTGAATTATGGAGTCTGTCCAGTCCAGCACTCAGTGTGTATAACAAACATGCGTGTGCAGATGGAGCTTTGTGTGCGTGACTTGTAGATTTATGTTCAACACATGCAGCCATTTTTGTATTAAACTTACATGAATGCAGCCAGTTCCTTATTTACGTTCTGAGCTTGTGCTCTGTCTATACGTTTCTTTCACTGCAGCGCCTAAATACAGCCAGCATGAGAATGAAAATGCAAAGAGGGGGAAAGCTAAAGACCATATTCATGCTTAGGATGAATAATTTACAACAAGACCAAGCAGTGCAGAGAAAATGAATTAAGCAGGCTAATCATAGGGATCTTTACAATAAATTCTCTTTCAATCCATAAAAGAACAATCAATATAGTCTGATTAAATTGGTGTCTATTCCACTTTAAATCTATGAAAACTCAAGCTGAAGTTGACCATTAAATTGATGCAATACAGTACATTATCACCATCATTTATTGCAGTAGCTATGGAGCCTTTGATCATTTCATGCTCTTCATCTGCAGACTGAGTTTGCAGAGATATGATGGAATTGTAGTCAAATTTGCTCCTTTTTTTTCTTTAAGAACTGCTCATCTACTTAATGGAAACTGATGATTGTGTTATGATCAGTCGCTCCACTAAATGGATCTGGAGATGAGGATGTTTTACAAGTAGACAAGAGGGAACCTCAGCTGAACATTAAAGTTTAGTTATGTTCGCAGAAACTCAATTAAACATGACCTTCAGTCTGAATAGTCGTCTTGAGGAGCTAATTCTGTGTTTCATGGGCTGACTTTTAACATGTTTGCTACTGTGGTAATATTCTCACTCTGACACAGAGTCATTAGCTAATGAATTAAAAATAACTGCTATATTTGGAGAAACAGTGAGACATTTTTGGGAGTCGAGATTTATAGCACTCACACCTAAATAGGAAGCTACAGCTGTTAGTCGGCTAGGTTCAGTTTAGCAGGAAGCAGTGTTAACATGTACAAAATGATCGTATCTGGACGATAATTTTGCAAAAATCTTATAATAAGATATAAGATAATTTCATCATATTGTGACTAAGTTTAGGCTGTTTTATTTTAGCGTTTTAGAATAAAAAAAAACCTGATTTCATGTCTGCCTTCATGCATGTTTTAACGTAAGGTAATGAGACATGTTTTTATTTAAATATATATTCAGATATACATTTTGGCCTGTTTTGTTCTGTTTTCTTTTTTACTGTCAATATGTAACTCATTGCTGTTTTCTGTGATTTCACTGTTTTTCAACAAAATAGGGGTAATGTATGGAATAGTGAGAGTGCCAAATTACAAAAATTAATCTATAAACAAATAAGCAAATACAAGTGGAAACATAAAGATGAATACATAAAATTAAAGATAAACATATTTTATATATAAAGAAATATTAATCAAAAAATGAATCCATAAAAGGAAAGATATAAAGACAAATAAATAAAAAATGAAAGAAATGTGCTTATAAATGTAAAAGATAAAAATACTGTGGCAATATAAATGCAAGTTAAAGCAGCATTATAACATAATGTCGCTTTAAAAGCAAAAGATAAACACATTTCTTCTTCTTATTTTTATTATTATATTTGTTTTTATATTTGTAAACATTTATAAGACTTATAAAGTCTCTGGGCCATGGACTGTCTCATGATGATGCCCATCTGTCACTCAGTGTTGCCCCATTCAAAACTATGCAGAATTGTAAGGGTTAATACAATGTAAACAGATGAGTTATATACAAAATCACCCCCAGTGTAGTTGTCCTAACAGGGGGAATTAGCTATAGAGAGCTAAATAGTTTTTTTCATCAGGCAGTAAACATGTTTATTTCTGCTGTCTTTTAACATGGAAGTCTATGCGGACTGACTTGCTTTTGGAGTCAGCCTCAAGTGGTCATCTGAGGAACTGCGTTTTTTGTCATTTCATTTTTCAGACCCAGACGTTGCCACTTTGAACACAGAGTGCAATCAGTCACTCCTGGCGAGACAGCAAACAAGTGTAATTCTCAGAAAGTCAGGTTTTTCTTTTTAGTACAACAGTTTTTTCATTTATCAGCTTTTGGATTGTGCTGCGGCAAAGTTGCTCAAGAGTCTGTCCATAAAACACACAGATGTCACAGCTTTTCCTGCACTAAATGCCTGAACATAATCTGCTTTCTTCAGGGCTTCTGATGTGAGAAAAGCAGAAAATGATTCGTCAACAGACCCTGGGAGACAAAGTTAATGGGGGACGACACTGACAGAAAATGAGGGAAAAACAATCAGGAAAACATGTCGCCCAAAGATTCCTCACATAACTCTGCATACATTTGAATATCTGTCATTGTCAGTGTGTGTTTACTAACAAGGCCGAAATAAAGAGCTGAGAGTCCAAATGAGCGCTGCCGAAACAAGACATGAAATAGTGCAGGAGGGGCATTTTGCTTCATTGATTGGGGCTGTAATGATACATGATTATGTTCACACAGAGAGCCGGCTGTTAGCTGGTGTTTAAGGGCACAGACACCGCTGGGCTTTTCACAAACTGCTGTCAGCGTGTCGTTCGGCGCATTGCTGATTGATTATGAATTGGTTCGGAGAGTCGGTCATGTTTGTCTCGCTGAATCGCTCATGAAGCTGTCACTGCAGCTCCAGGTGAAGGCGTGGAGAGCGGCTTCACCAAAACACCGTCTCCTCCTCCGACTGCCGAGCTAATGAGTGGAACGCTGTCAGTTATTTCATAGGACTTTCAAACTGGGGTGGGTGAGGGGGGATTTCAGCTGGAGATTTCAGGATTGCAGGTAATCTGAGGCGCAAATGCGTGTGAAATAATGAGAGCTCATTCAGGAAGTGAGGCAATACACAGCAAAAACTAATTAAGAACAATTTCATTTTAGTGGGCACAGACAGTTTTTCCGCAGAAGTCTTTTTCCTTCAGAATTATTCACAGGAGGTGTTATTGATGATTCGCCACATTCTGCAATTTTCCCACCATTCTCCTCCTCCATTATTCATCCACCTCTACTTTTTAATCTCCTGTGAGCTGACTCAGAACTCCACTTCCATTTGCAGACAGTTCCTCCTCTATGCTCATGTCTGTAGCATTGATTAAATGGACCCCAGTGGGCTGGGGATTACATTGGGGTCTATTTGAAATGGCATTTCTACAGTGTTTTTCCATTACTGAGCATACTATTGGAATTTAGATAAACTGGGTCTGGGTAGGCTTTGTTGATTTCTGAGTTTATTTGCCTGGTTCACATGGGGTCCATTTGCTGCAATTTAACAATTACTGGCTTTGGCGTGCTTGCTAATTTTCTGTGTTCGCATCCCTCACCAGCCTAGAGCGCAGCCAACCGGGCTCCCACAGGAAGGCGGAGGAGAGGACGAGGGAATAGTGGAGGCAGAAAATGAATACAGACAATTGTTTTTCATCAGCTGAGATGGAGCAGGGACACGATCAAACAGGACTGAGACAAATTAGATAACAGAGGACGGAGACTGAAAGACAGCGCGCCTGCTGCTTCCGCCGCTGCTCCCGCCGCTACTCCGTCTTGTAAACATATTTATGGCTTTAACTACGAGCTGCCTGTTAATGAATGCTCGGCCAACTTATAGCTGCAGATGGAGAAACCTGTTTAATTCCTCGCAGCCACAGCGGGTCAGAGTGGAGGTCCCCGTGTGAGCTTGTGGTCATTAAATTTGTCTTGGTTCACCGTGTTTACTCACTAAATGCAAATGCGTTAATGCAAACTCTCCCATCATGTAATTAACTTTCCGGTCATACCGCACATCTGAGTCTCCTGCATACAGATTGTGAGATGTGACATTCAGAGCTTTTCCTACATCTATTATTAACACGCGCCAATATTCCGTATCTAGGAAACCTGAGGGCTTTTGGCTTCTTTATCATATATGATTTTCCTTGACAAGTGTCCAGGTAAGCAGCGCCCGTGACACCATCCGGCAGCTTTTCCCACCATCCCCCTCAGGTGGAGTAATTGCTGTCAGACGGTTTTACTTCTTACACCTCTCATTTGGAGTAAAAACTGTCTGGCGCGCCGGTGTGTCCCAGCCCGGTTTGGCAGTCGTTCCAGCTAAAGGTCCACACTTTAACGGAGCATTTCCTCACCCTACACAGGCTGCGAAATGATTTTAGTCAGGCAGCGGCATCCTCCTCTTCAGGTTCTACTCAAGCACAAAAATGATCAGACAGGCTGAGCAGATTGCTGCTCTCCAGAGTTCCCCCGAGGCTACATTCAACCAGTACAAGTCCTGTGCCATTTTCTGTTACAATCCCTGGAAACCTGTTGAGAGGGTCAACCCTCCCAAAATGTACCAAAATATGATGTATTTCCATAATCACCATGGCCATATCTTGGGACTGTTCAAGGAAGATACGACCTGGTTATTTTCTCTGGAGGAACATTCGGGTAACAGTATCCCAAAGTGAAACGTGTTTGTTGCTCATAGAAATAAGCACACAGAGAACTAAGACCAGGATCTGCAGCTTTATAGAGAGTTTCAGCTCATTGTTTATTTGCTGGCTCACGACTTTACAGTTTTGGTCCACTCTCGTAATGTTGTTCCAGTCACAGGAGGCAGCGCTACTCAGCAAAACTGCTCTATAAACCACTGACTGTACAGAAAGATGGATGGAACCTCTCTGACGTCACCCAGTGGTTACTTGAAGAGCTACTGAGGCTCAGTCTGGTGGCTCCGGCTGTCTCGGTAGTGAATTTTAACCCTCTCCAACTCATCCAAAAATCAACAAAGAAGTGGAACTGAAGTGGAGGCGGGCTATGGTCCGTCCTGTGACCCACCTACCACTCAAAGGCCACGCCCTTAATGATGCATTTGCCTTAATACAACTTAAATAGATAAGTTATATCACAAAAATTCCCTTGTGTAGATTACATGAAATGAGAAATTAGGTATAGAGACCAAAACTGGATTTCTACGCATCTGTACACATGACTATTTCTGCTGTAAAGTTTTCCATTTAACGTGGGGATCTATGGGGATTGACTCATTTTTGGAGGAAGCCTCAAGTGGCCATTTAAGGAACTGCATTTTTTGGATTTTTTTTTTAAGCTTTGGACATTGCTGCTTGCTAAAAGCGAACTGTAGGCTACCTGCTGGTCGTATATCAGCAGACACAGAGATTAGCTGGAGCATTAAACTGTACATCCTCCTCTCTTCCTCTGTTTCCTCTCTCCTTGTATCTTTCTTGACAGATTTCCCTGCTATAGTTACAGCTAATAACCATTATAGATATTAAGGATTGAGAAATGGCTAATCATTTTTAACTGTTAATTTACAGATTTCCCTGTTTTGGTCAATTAAAGATACATTCTAGTAAACAGAAGAAAAAACCCCATTAAATTTCATGTTAACTGTAAACAAAATGAGAACTAGCCAAAGCTGTAAATATTGTTCGCTTCAAAAAATAGTGTTTGACAAAGGAATTACTTCTTTGACAGTGTGTGACCATGAAATGACATAGTTGACTGTATTTTAACCAGCTTAAAATAGAATTATTTTACGCATATTTGCTGTTATTTCAGGAAAAATTGTATATATTAAAGATTGAAAATTTATATACTTTTTTCAGCGGGCCAAAACACTTCATATTTTCCACATCACAAATCAGCGTTTTCACAATTTGTTCTTTTACAATATGTATCTATGAAATTACACTGTTTCCCTGCATTTAAAATATGTATTTTTATTTATTTCTTTATTTGGTAGGGATAGTGCACATTAATGCCCATTTGTTAAGAAATGGGCGTAAATATGCCGGAATATAGCACAATGCTAATTTACGTCTGCAGTCCCTAAGAGAAAAAAAAAAGACATAACACTGATACATAAAACATTAAGTCACAATGAAAGCACTGCAAAAAGTGCACAAAGAAAACATAACAGTGAAACATGCAATAAGACGTAGGACAATAGGTTGTAATAAAAAGACAATAGGTCACAATTAAAGACAGTAAGTCTCAATAAAAGGTCAATAGGTTAGGATAAAAGGTCAGTAGATCGCAATAGAAGGACATTCCAATTTACATTTATCATAATCTTACAGACATTTGTAGTTATTTTCACCATTTTTACGTTACAGTATTCCACTGTTTTCGAATGTATTTCTTCTGGGAGCCTTGCCGCTCGGTTTTCACAGTGTTCATGGATTTTTCTGTACAGTGTGTCTGTCATGTGGTCTGTCTGCGTGTGAGCTGTAGACGCTTCAATCAGCATGAACCCCCGTGGTTCATCAGCTCATCACCTGCAGTAGATCCAGCTCAGCTCTCCATCAGAGATGCTACTCTGTAGTTACACCGAGGCGTCTGTGCTCAGTGTTGATAGTTTGCTCCTCATGTTTTTGCTTTGTGCTACCGTTGCTCTCCTGTGATTAGATTGCTGTCTTTACCTCTTCCTTGCCCTTTTCCTGCTCAGCTCCACAGCTAGCTTCAAACTCCATCTCCAGCCTTCCTCTGCTACCATTAGCCATCCACACCGCCCTCTCCCAGCCTCACCTGCCTCCTGTCCTCTGCCAGCCGGCCTTCATCTCACCACTCACTCCTCCAAACTCTCCGCCTGCAATCCTCCTCGGCCCGTTCAGCCGTCTGCGTCCTCGGTCCTCTTCCTGCCAGCTCATTCTTCTTCCGTTAAATCCAATCCACACGCCTGCAACTTGAGTATTTGCAAATAGACCAGTTTCAGTCATTGCCAACCTGCGTCGCTTGTGTTCTGCTTTCGGGTCCAGAAAATCTCATTGGTAATAACATGAGGAACCTGATATTTCCCTCAGAAGCTGGGAGACACCAAAAACAGAGCGAAACACAGGCTCAGTATTATCAGGTGAGAACAAACAAGATTTTAACTGAGTGATACCGTTGTTCTGTTCCTGCTGGATCTAACAGTTTACTGAAAATGTCACTGTATCGACTTAAAAGCCGTCAGTGATGCATTCACAACTAATTTCCGTTAATCTCAGATGGCCCAAAAATGTAATTGCAGCTTTAAATAAATGTACAGCATTGTGAGAAAATTGGAAAATGAAAGTATTAATTAGATAACAGAGTAGCTCTTGTCAGTTTTATGTTATTCAAATAGGATCAGATTATTATCTCTGAGGTTAATAGCATTTTAATGTTGCAGCTGGCGGAAGTGGAGCAGATTTTAAAGCTGCACTTTTCAATATTTTAATATTTATACAAAAACAATGTTAATTCAAGTATTTTATGTGAAAGTTATCACATGTAGTTATAAACTTTTGGAGATCTATTACAGGTCCAGGGTGTTTTTTAGCTCCTTTTTACTAGTAGTTGTGGATTTCTGGCACAGCAAGAGGCGGATTACTACCGAGCCCCTAAGGTGCCACGGAGGAAAAAAAATATAAAACGTGCGCACGAGATACTTATCCGTGCGCACGTGATATTGAAACGTGCGCACGGATATATTAAAACGTGTAATAAAGTTATTTACCAATTTGACTTGTCCTTGTCCTCGGCTACTACGGCAAAGTTATTCTTACTTTGATTTGCTTGTTTGACTAAATAAGGGGGGCTGCTCAGCGGCGTGGTGGTTAGCACTTTCGCCTTGCAGCAAGAAGATCCCTGGTTCAAATCCCTGGGTGGGCCTGGGATCTTTCTGCATGGAGTTTGCATGTTCTCCCTGTGCATGCGTGGGTTTCCTCGGGGCACTCCGGCTTCCTCCCACAGTCCAAAAACATGGTGAGGTTAATTGATTACTCTAAATTGCCCGTAGGTGTGAATGCGAGTGTGATTGTTCGTCTGTATATGTAGCCCTGCGACAGACTGGTGACCTGTCCAGGGTGTCCCCTGCCTTCACCCGAGTCAGCTGAGATAGGCTCCAGCACCCCCGCGACCCTAGTGAGGATAAAGCGGTGTATAGAGGATGGATGGACTAAATAAGGGGATTAATCAGTAACGGACAGCTCTGGTAAAAAGATCAGTACACAATATTCAGGACCATGGACAGCAAAGTTCTCCTACTTAGGATTATTCCAGCTCTCATGGCAAGAGCAGCAAGAACGTCATTATATTATATGACATTCCGAGGTGGAAGTAAAAGTTAACGAGCTCACTTCTTCTCTCCATTGCGTGTGTGTTTGAAAACATCTGATGTCGCTACTGGAAGCCGTAGTGGCCGAGGACAAGGACAAGTCAAAACGTGGTAAATAACTTTATTTTGAGTGCACGTTTTATCTTAAAACGTGCACACGTTTTAGTATCTCGTGCGCACGAATAAGTATCTCGTGCTCACGTTTTATTTTTTTTTCCTCCGTGGCACTTTAGGGGCTCCATAGATTACTTCCCTTAGCTGGTGGAGACCAAAAATGGAGCAAAAAGTAAAGTGAATATTAGATTTAAATTCATCAGGTGGCAAACAACATGTGATTCCAAAGAATAAAAAATAGTGTTGCTCTGAAACTGCTCGCTGTGTAAAATGCAGCTGTTTGCTAATATGTTAGCTACAAATATTTTTTGATACAATAATTTAGGTGTTTTTCTAAGATAATGTCAGGGTGAGATAAATAGTCAGCCTGGCTAATTATTGTGTCCAATATTTAGCATTTTTCTATTATTGCTTTTTGTTCTTTGTTCTTGTTTTGTTGTCATTTTTTAACTGACACCTTATCAAACAAACCAGTTTAAACTTGCACTACTTTAGTGATACAATAACCTCTCACTATCTGTAGTGGACACTCTGTGAGCATGTCAACACTAATGGATAAACATATATACAACGTAGAGAAAGAAATGCATTTCAACTAAATTTTGTGATGGAATTTTGACACCAAATTTTCATTTTCCCTGCAAATCTGTAGTGTATCGCTTTCAAACATTGCCGTACAGCCTCCTTGATCACCAGAAATCAGTAACAGCCCTGAAAATAAATATCAGTCAATCCCTACATGATACACACGTGGACAAAATTGTTGGTACCCCTCAGTTAAAGAAGGAAAAACCCACAATTCTCACTGAAATCACTTGAAACTCACAAAAGTAACAATAAATAAAAATTTATTGAAAATTAAATAATCAAAAACAGCCATTACTTTTGAATTGTTGATTAATATAATTATTTAAAAAAACAAACTAATGAAACAGGCCTGGACAAAAATGATGGTACCTCTATAAAAGATTGAAAACTATTTGACCAGAGTGACATGATTAACTCAGGTGTGTCATTTAATTGACATCACAGGTGTTTCCAAACTCATAATCAGTCAGTCTGCCTATTTAAAGGGAGACAAGTAGTCACCCTGCTGTTTGGTGAAAAGGTGTGTACCACACTGAACATGGACAACAGAAAGCGAAGGAGAGAATTGTCCCAGGACATCCGAAAAAAAATGATAGACAAACATCTTAAAGGTAAAGGCTATAAGACCATCTCTAAACAGCTTGAAGTTCCTGTGACAACAGTGGCTCATATTATTCAGAAGTTCAAGACCCACGGGACAGTAGTCAACCTCCCTGGACGTGGCCGCAAGAGGAAAATTGATGACAAATTGAAGAGACGGATCGTTGGAATTGTATCCAAAGAGCCCAGAGCAACCTCCAAAGAAATTAAAGGTGAACTCCAAGGCCAAGGTACATCAGTGTCAGATCGCACCATTCGTCGTTGTTTGAGCCAAAGTGGACTTCATGGGAGACGACCAAGGAGGACACCACTGCTGAAAAAAACTCATAAAAAAGCCAGACTGGAATTTGCAAAAATGCATGTTGACAAGCCACAAAGCTTCTGGGAGAATGTCCTTTGGACAGATGAGACCAAACTGGAGCTTTTTGGTAAGGCACATCAACTCTATGTTCATAGACTCAAAAACCAAGCATACGAAGAAAAGAACACTGTCCCTACGGTGAAACATGGAGGAGGCTCAGTAATGTTTTGGGGCTGCTTTGCTGCATCTGGCACAGGGTGTCTTGAAAGTGTGCAAGGTACGATGAAATCTGAAGACTATCAAGGCATTCTGGAGAGAAATGTGCTGCCTAGTGTCAGAAAGCTTGGTCTCAGTCGCAGGTCATGGGTCTTCCAACAGGACAACCATCCAAAACACACAGCCAAAAACACCCAAGAATGGCTGAGAGAAAAGCGTTGGACTATTCTAAAGTGGCCTTCTATGAGCCCAGATCTGAATCCCATTGAACATATGTGGAAGGAGCTGAAACATGCCATTTGGAGAAGACACCCATCAAACCTGAGACAACTGGAGCTGTTTGCTCATGAGGAGTGGGCCAAAATACCTGTTGACAGCTGCAGAACGCTCATTGACAAATACAGAAATCGTTTAATTGCAGTGATTGCCTCAAAAGGTTGTGCAACAAAATATGAAGTTATGGGTACCATCATTTTTGTCCAGCCCTATTTCATTAGTTTGTTTTTTTAAATAATTATGTTAATCAACAATTCAAAAGTGATGGCTGATTTTGATTATTTAATTTTCAATAAATTTTTATTTATTGTTACTTTTGTGAGTTTCAAGTGATTTCAGTGAGAATTGTGGGTTTTTCCTTCTTTAACTGAGGGGTACCAACAATTTTGTCCACGTGTGTATGTTGTTCACGTGTTATTTAAAGCGCCTTCTGTTTAACCAAGCAGTAAAACCAATCTCATATTGCTGCTTTACATATTGTAATCTAGTTTATCACTTGAAAAACTCATCTTTTGCTATTTAAATAAATGCATAACATTTCAACTGGAAACACAGTGAAGTAGAAGTGCAAAGTAGCAAACAAAGGAAATACCCAAGTGAAGGACAAATACAAGTAAAATGTACTTCTGTGCAGTGCTTTAGAGAAAAATTCTTCAGGAGGTACACTCGGCATCGTTGGTTCATCTGTGTTGTGTCAAGTTTTTATGCGGCGGATTTTTGAAGACCTTTGTATGAGACTATGAAAATAAAACCAGACATGCCTTTCTTTGAGGCTGAGACAGTTTTTTGAGGGATTTCATGAACACAGACCAGACAGTATTCTGCCCTCCATAAAAAAGATCAGCTTTGGATTTGCTGCTGCATAATATGACTCTTTACTTCCTCTACCAACAGTAGATGTTGTGCATCAAACAGACAGTACCCCCCCCCCCCCGAGGCCCACGAAGCATGACCTCACGAGCCTCGGCTTTGAGAAGAAAAGCCAAGGAGTCAATCTGTGGGTCGAAGGCTCTGTGAAACCTTTTCATAATGAGGTCAGGGTGATGCAGGGTGCCCCATGTGTGAGTCGAACCAAACGCCTCGAGATAGCTTCGCTTTATGTTTGAGCGATTTAGCTGCAGCCCCCGGGGGGAGGATCGCAGGCTGCAGCGACATGCATGTGGCAGAGATGACTCCAAATTTAAAGGTAGTGGTGGTGATGATGATGATGAGCTCTTGTGACTGCCCCCTCCCTCCCCACCTCCCACTCCTCACCCTTCCACGACGGGTGGTGACACTGAGCGAGCAGGAGGCTCATTGTGAAATTGGGATTCCTGGTAATTTTATCTGGCGGGAGAGCGCAGGAAAAATGACATCATGATGCAACCTGCTGTATGCTTCAGTAGGTATGTTCTTCATGGCTTCAAGGGGAGTATCACCCACTCGTGGAACGTGAGTGCATCCTAGTGTTGGAAAGGCGAAGTGCAACAACAGAGCCCCGCGCCTCGCATTTATTCTGAGGAGGATTTCAGATTGAATCCGGCTTTGGATGCTAATTCCTTATAATTTGCAAGCATTCTGTTCATGTAGACTTTTGTTTCATGGTGACTTTGCAAGGTTAGAAGCTGATTTTTATCAGCTACATTTAGCCTGCCCCATTGTTCTAAAGAGGCCTGCAATGACTACTAAAGATGCTGATTTTATATTCTTAGTAAAACTTCTGGAAAAATAAGGTTTTATGCAATTATAAAGAGGAACTCACATTCTTAAAGCATACAAATATTACACATGATGGTTTTTAAGACCGATTATGTGTATATTTGTTGGACAAAGATGTAGCTGTTTCCACTAGAATAACAGATAAGGCAGATAAATGTGTAGGGAGATGCGGTTTATTCAAAACTGAGCAATTAATTCAGTCAATTAAACTCAGGGGACGCTGAGTGCATTGCTGGCCTTGGGGTCTGATGCGCCGACTGCGAACCACAGTGTCCTTGGATCATGTCCTGGCTTATGAACTTTTTCTGCATGTCACTCCTCATCTCTCACTTGCCATGTTTACTGTCATCTCTCTGCATCTGCTGCCAAAAAAAATATAAAGTGCTGCCAAAATGTATTACCTTACCGGACGATTCTTTCCCAGCTTTGTCACAGTAATTTAAATCGTCTGAGTCCGGTGGGGTCCACACTCGCTTGTTTTGAATTTGATGCAAAATGTTTCGTAAAGAATGATCATATCGGCTCAACAATTCAAGTGGAATGTTGGATTGCTTCCCTTTTGCTTTAATGACAGCAACATTTGAGCGGCATAGACTCCAAATGTTCCAAAGAGCTTCTTGTCATGTCGGGAATGTTTCGCTTTCTTAGTCTTTAAGTGCATCATTAATGTTCAGCGGGACAAAACACTGTGGAGGAAAGTCCATGACAGTGTGGACACTGATCCTCTTTAGGAATGAGGTAGTTTTGCAAAGCTTTTGTGTGTTTGGGATCGTTATCTTGCTGAAGAAAAATGGAGTGTTACTTCGATTCTCTAACTGCAGAGAAGCAAACCCCTCCTAGATGTGAATATTCTAGCCACCGTGTTTCTCTGTGGGTGTTTATATTCTGTACTGTATTATCATTTTCACAGTTACATTCACCCATCCACTAATCTTTAAATGGGATTCATCGGTAAATAGGACTTTATTTCCATCCATTGTGAAATGCTACTACGTCTTAGTGCATCTTGTTTTCCTTATTTAGCAGACTCTGTATCTGCAGTGAAAGTGCTTTTCTCTCTCCCAGCGAACAAAACGCTCAGTGATGCATTGATCTTCTGATGTTGTTCTCACTTCTGGTCCGCCTCATCCTGCTTTGGATGCAGCTGATCCAGTTTTGCCCCTAGAAACCTGCAGTCTAGCCATGATTTGACGCTGAGAAAGTTACTCTTTGCTTAGAATAAGAATGTGACACTCTGGAGACACTGGAAACTTGAGGCACAGCCATATTTATAGCTGGTGAACAATGGCTGTGAGTGGATTTACTTGAATAAATCTTTACTTGAAATATTCTGTATTATATCAAAATTAGAAAGACAGTACAGCATTAGGATTTGGTGTGGAGTTATTTGGACACAGCTTCATTTCTTCAGATCAAAGAAACGTGGGATGTAGTTGAATCTATTGAGCAACGAAGTGCAGATTGGAGTTCATTAGGTCAAACAAAAGCTCAAAATAAGGCCTCCAGTCCCATTAAAAGAGAGCTCATTAAAAAAGCTGCTGTGTTTTAGTGATGACTGCTGAACGCAGGCTTGAATTAATATGTAAAGTCTAATAGTAAAAACGGAACATACAGTGATCTGAAGCATAGAACTCTACTACCAGAGGTTGAAGTTTCCTGTTTATTCTCCTGACGCTGTGTTAGTGAGAACTCTCTGCTGCTCCATGCCCGCTTGACTTCTCCATTTATTCACATCTCATTTGTATTCATCCGTAATGAGGCATCTCAATTTCTCGACTATTTTCCAGAGTGTGATTATTTGCAACGCTGTCTGCATGTAGTTTGTCATGCTGCTGTTTATTTCATGCATTCGTGATGTTGTTTTACCACAGATGGGAACCGCACCGGCGAGACAAACAACATGGGCTTCATGAGCGATCCCTGACAGACCTTCCTCAAGTATTCCCTTAAGTACAGATCCTCCTCATGTTTGAAGAGAGTGAACATCGCTGGCACCACTGCTATGTACTCTTCTGTAAACTGCGGTTGAACCTAAAAAAAGCCCACGCCCAAGTTTGGAGAGGCAATAGTGCGACAGAGTGTCACAGAGGCTCTTTCCAGCAGTCAGCAGTGGTGACAGAGAGTCTAACAACCTCTGCAAAAGAGGGGATAAACATAATTATGGATTACACCGTTTTGAGCTGCTGAAGCAGACAGACGTGAGCCCCACCAGCAGTATGCCAAACTGAGTAGTTTATACAGCATGCATTCTGCATTTACTCCGAGGTTACATTAGGTTGTCCTGGAATCGGCCTGCTCACTGTCATGTTGTGTTTTCTTTAAGAGAATACCGACGACGTCTTCGCTGGAATCGTTCTGCTTAATGAACCAGCTGTGAGGTTTCTTTAACTCCAGCATTGTTGTTCGCTGTCAGGATAACGGCCCCGTCAGCATGATGCAAATATATAATTCATACACTAAACTGCATCTTGTTGCTGTGGAGCCGAAACCTTGTATTCATGTTGTTTTACAGGAACAACAGTGTTGTTTTCAGCTTCATGATCAAAGGACAGGTTCAGTTTGAGTTTTACAATGCTCAGATAAAGGGAAGTGAATCTCATGAACGTCACACAACCAGAAGTGAGGAGTCCTTTAACCCTCCTGTTGTCCTCATTTACAGGCACCAAAAAAATTTGTTTTCTCGACTGAAAAAAAATTGAAAAATTCAGCAAAAAAAAATTCCCCAAATTTTTTAAATTTGCAAAACTTTCAGGAAGAAAATTCCAATAATTCCTTAAGTTTCCCTCAAAAGTTTTACTTAAAAAATGGCAAGAAAATTCTTCTAAATATTTTCAAAAAATGAGTAAAAATCTTTCAAAAAAATTCCTAAAAATATCTAAAGTGACTACATATATATCAGTTAATCCTCTAATATTTTCTTTAACAACATTCACAAAAAAATAAAAAAAATCCAGTGGATTTCGCTGGATTTTGGTTGATTTTCTTGTGAATATTCTGAAGAAACATTTTTAACATTTCTTTTTTCCCCAACAAAAAATTTTCAAAAATTTTCTGAAAATGTGGACATTAGAAGTTTCACTGTGAAAACACTCCCCCCCCCACATTTTCAAACTTTAAAACGGGTCAATTTCACCTGCAGGACAACACAAGGATAAAGAGAGGGTTAAAGTAAATACCGATTCGCCACAACATGAAACCACTTGTCATTTGTCTACAGTGTTTAGGTTGTTGCTAGGTGTCTAAGTAACATCCACACGAAAGCAGCACCCAAAATTTTCCAGTAGAACTTTGCTCAAGGCAACGCACTGGCTTGACTTCTTCCCAGAGTCACGTGTTGCCATCTCTTCTCCAGGTAAACGTCTCACAATCACCTGTCCATCTACACAATTTAAAAGAAATCATGATTCTTTTGATAAGACCTCCCTTTTCCTCATTACATATTTCCATAATACATTGCATATCTACTGTATTTTTTCTTGCCATTTTCTTGTTCTTTCAATCTTAATTCATTATTTTTTGATTTCCTCACCTGTTTTTGACATAAGCCATGTTTGAAAAAATATTTTAACCTGATAATAAATAAATAAATCATACTGACTAGAAAATGGAGACTATTTACATATTTACATGATGCATTTCATAGTTACTGTTGTTCTTTTGTTCATTTAAACATTTTATTCATTGTCTTTATTCCACTTCTTAAACAGTGTTATTTTTCTTGTGAACTTCATTGTTTTGTTCACTTAATATTCATGCCAGTAAAACACATTGAAGTGAAAACTGAATGGACTAAATTACTGGTATTTGTACATATTTAAATAATCCATAATCCATCCATTATCTATACGCTGTTTAATCCTCACTAGGGTTGCAGGGATACTACATAATATAACACAATATTTGCTTTCTTCTCCTTTTGAATTTTGTAACCCATTTTTAAAAAGCTCTGATGTTCACTCGCCCATTCTAGGTGCTTTCATGCATCTAACAATTGCATTTAACTCCTTTAAGAAGTGACTGTTCACTTTCTGCCTGATGCATTTTAACAGCAAGATCAATGCTATTCGCTTCACCTGTCAGTGGATTTTCTGTCGTGACTGATCGGTGTGAAGATCCTCATTATCACTAAAAGTAAACGACTGTTAACTGACTCATTTTAAGTTTCTCTAATTAGGAATGCAGGGAGCTGTGTCGCTCTTTATTGTTATTGTGTTTGGTGGCACATTTTACATGTGTGAGAGTTAAAAGGAATAACTGCACTATATCTGCTGGCATCAGCTAAAGGCCTGGATAAAACACACTGAGAATAGCTAAACTGAGTGTTTCTGCGGGAGCACAACTTTGCATGTGAAGTTCAATTTAAATGTTACAGGAAGTGTTTGTCAGTGGGGGTCAGTTGGGCTGATGGTGACATCGATTATTTCTAATTGAGACCGATAACCGATCATTTAGATTTGCAGTACAAGTGAAAATTCTGGTGTCCAAATTGTGAATAACAAGGTCTAACATAAAACAGAAATGCCATTATTTATTTATGCTTTCCATGTGCTTCATTAGAGGAGAACTTTAATAAAAAAAAAATTCACCGGTGTTGATTGCCTAACTCATTACAGAGAGAGGCAGCTCCCTTACAGTCAAGGTAGAGCATTTAAGATCAATTTAGTTTACTGGGAACCCAATATCAAATTTTTTAATGATCCTCATGACCAGAAAAATGCTCAATATTGGAAAAGTCGATCCCCATTACTCAGCCTGGGGAAACAGTGGTATGACATCTTCTTTTGAAGTTGCTCATCCTGTTACGGAGCCTGAGTGTAACATTTTATCATCAAATAATAATAATAATAATTTAAAGAAGAAATCCGCTTTTAGCATGAAATGTGTTTGAAGCAAGTCAACATTTAGGAGGCAGTAGAGTCTTATTAAAGATGCTGCCAGTGAAACATGAAGGATTCAGTGATTTTTAGCTTCATTTATGCGACTGCTGACTGTCCTGTTCTAAAAATCTATCTTTTCTGTATCCCCTGGCTTTATTTGTTCCTGTGGAATTAAATCACTGAAGCCAGATACCTGCACTGAATTTTGTTTTTTGCTTGTGGCTTGCTGTTGTACAGTATGTTGTTATTATTTGTTAAGAAACCCCTCACCACTGCCTCTAGCCTCATCCACTATGCAAGGCTAAATAGCAACTCTCAGACATAAATTGGCTCACATATATCCACATTTTCTGCGGTCCTTCCCTTCTGAGACATCAAAGACAGGGAGACGCAATTAAAGAAAACATACAGACTGTGCCATACCACTGTACTAATACTTTCCGTGTCTCTATTAGCCAAGGACTGATTCTGTATTCTGAGCTCAAACCAATTACGTATTCTTTTTTTTGCTCCTTCTCATGGTGTATTTATGAACTGATGTAACACTTTAAAGAATGTATCAGTTTATTCATGGATATATAATGTTCACCATTCACTTGAATTAATTACTGTTTTCATCATCAGTTAATCTTTATTTTTTTAACCCCATTTAATCCTGTACTATGCAGTTTCTATTAAAAAAAAATCTTCCCCCCACCCCCTGGAGGTTTTTTCCCTTCTATTGCTTTTCAGCATTGAATTATGGTCAATTTAATTGGTCTATTTTGACAACAATTTGCAAAAAAAGATTATTTAATTTCAGCTAATTAATAAACACGCTCCGCTTAAAACATCCCCCGCCTTATATATATAGTACCTCTAAGTGCAAGAAATAATAATATATACTGGACGATACACCTACAAAATGATACAAAACAGTCAGGTCAAGGTCATACACCCCAAAAGGCACATCTACATTACCAACAGGCTTAGTGTGCGCAATATGAATGAAATCCCTCAAGTAGTTTCAGAGATATGCTCCGGAAACCAAAAAATATTTGGAGTGCCTCACTATGACCTTGAAAATCAGGTCAAGGTCATACACCCCAAAAGGCACATCTATACTATATAGAGATGGCCTGGGTGCAATATGAATGAAATCCCTCAAGTAGTTTCTGAGATATGCTCCGGAAACGAAATGCGGACGTACGTACGGATGGACGGACATACGGACGGACGGACGGACGTGCCCACTCCAATATCCCCCTTCGTGCCTACGGCCAGCGGGGGATAAAAACATAAAACATAAAACAAGTGACTGCATAACTACGTCCCCTTCGGGTCAGTTTTCACATGCTTCTTTGCATCAACTAAACACATGTCTCAGTCAGTCTTAGACATCTAAACACTGTAAGTTTACCCCACTTTGCAAAACTGCTCAAGCTCTGTCAGGTAGCACAGAGATTGTGAGTCATTTTTGGGGCCAGCTGCAAGCAGACACACATCATGATGCTGCCGCCACCATGCTTTACAGTGGGAACAGTGTGTATGTTTGGTGTCAAGTCTGATGACCGAAAAGCTTAATTTTGATGTCATCAGTTGACTTCAGTGACTCCCACATGCCTTCTGGAGAACTCAAGGTTTCATATCAGCTTTTTTCAACAGTTTCTTTCCATCGTCCCCTGATACTGGCTGACTGACTGGTGAAAAACCAGCGACAGCCTCTCCAATCTCAGCTGAAGAAGCTTGTAACTCCTTTAGAGGAGTCATAGGTGTCACACAGTCGCACAGTTGTTGAAGACGGCCTGCTCCAGGCAGATTTCTTCTATTCCTCAATCATGGATTTAACTGTACTAGAAGGGAGATTTAGCGGCTTAGAAATATTCTTGTATGCATTCTCTGTATTATGCTTTTTCAATAACCTTTTCACAGATTTGCTTGGAGTGTGCTTTTGTCCTCATTGTGCAGTTATATCCGAGAGTACTGATTTACAATGACTGGACCTTCCGGAAACAGGTTTTTATACCACACGCACTTGAGACACATTCACTGCAGTCAGAAAACCTCCATTCCACTGTGTGACTTTCAGCACCAACTGGCTTTACTTGTGTTAAATTAGGTGTGTCATTTGAAAGGGAGTGAATACGTGTACGATCACTTATTTTATGTTTTACTTTTTCTGGGTAATTTCTAGTAAAAAAAACCAACAAAAGACAAAAATTGCCCACCATTCAATGATTAAAAAAGCCACAAAAGGGAATAAAGATCCAAGGGGAGTGAGTTCTGTAGAAAAATGTTCAAGATATAGTGAGAAATTCTGGTCATGATTCCCCTACTGAGTGCAAAGATAGCCACTATTATCTTTGCACTCAGCATCCAAGTTCATTTACACATTTATGCTGTTTAAAATCGATGCGAAACAGCCCGAAGTCTGTAAAAGCGGCCCAGAAAATGGCAGTAAAAGGCAGAAAGCTGTTTTGCTGTGTGGATTACTCTCCACCCAGCAGCTGCAGCTCTGAGGAGCCACTACTCTCAGTGTGACACAGGACACACTCCAGCAGCTTCTCCAACTGTGTTTGCATTCACTGACGCTGTGATGGAGCCGTGCTGCTGAGACTGGACAGACCCACAGGAGGGCCGTAAAAGACATCTCCACTGGCCTTTTTATTAGAAGGACTCACTAAACAGTCCACACACACACACAAACTTGCAGATGTACAATGACGATTAAACTAGAAGCATGGAGAAAGTGCTCCTAAATGTCCAATTTGTTTAAAAGTAGACGCATTCCCTGCTGTTGCAAACATGTGACCAATGTGTTTACCGTATAATGACATTTCCCTAAAAGCTGTCTGTGGCTAAATAAAGAAAATGGCATTTTTACTCTCTTGTTTCACAAGAGAATAAACCGTGGGAGTTGATGTTTGTTTCCAGCTCGGCAGTTTTAATATGTTTTCAAAAAAGTGATTTTAAATGATATGTGTGTAATTCGGTTCTCTCTGTGATGTGGCTCACATGAACTTACTCCTGGTGTAGCTGTGCTATAACTGCATTAACCCTCCTGTTGTCCTCATTTACAGGCACCAAAAAATATTGTTTCCTTGTCTGAAAAAAATCCAAAAATTCACCAAAAAAATCCCCCAATTTTCTGAAAATCTGCAAAACCTTCAGGAAGAACATTCCAATAATTCCTTAAAAGTTGTATTTTAAAAGTAATCCCCCAAATTTGACAAGAAACTTTTTGTAAATATTTTCAAAAAAATGAGTAAAAATCTTTTTAAAAAATCCTAAAAATATCTAAAGTGATTACATACATACTCACATATTTTCTTTAAGAAAACCAAAATCTGGCGAAATTCGCTGGCTTTTGGTTGATTTTTTTGTGAATGTTCTTAAAGAAACATTTTTAACATTTCTTTTTTTCCACTAAAAAATGTTCAAAGATTTCCCAAAAATGTTGAAAATGTGGACATCAGAAGTTTCACTGTGAAAATATATATTTTTTCCACATTTTCAAACTTTAAAACGGGTCATTTTGACCTGCAGGACAACACGAGGGTTAATATGAATGTGAACAGGAAAAACGCACTTGGCTCATTGTCGACAGACTTTACACTTTTATGACTCCTCATTCAGTTAAATTTGCAAGCTTGTTTCAAAGGAGTAGGATTCTGTTGTAACACTGAGCAGATACAAGCACACACCGAGTCCAGACTTGGCTTTTTCTCTGGAGTCCTTCCTGCAGGCTCCACTGGTGCATCCTAAGAAGAGCTGCATACAATTGAAAGTAACCATCTTTGACAAAAAACCCTCCAGGTATCCATTCTTATACGATGCTGCAAACAAAGCAGTGGTGGCATGGAGGAAATGCCACACTGTGTGCTGCCGCCAGCCAACGTGAGCTCTTCTGCGACCCTGTCAGCTCACATATGATGGCTTGCCTTGATGCTTCTCAGGATAATATAACTCAACAAGAGCAGAGCCAGAGCACTCGTTATGTGGGACACTTCATGCTGCTGTTGTACAGCACAAGTGCCCAAACAATCGCAGCAGAATCACAAATCTGTTTTGTTCCAGCTTGTTTGCTGTTCTTCAGCCACACAGAGATGGGTTTTCTCAGCAGAGCAGTGGAAGGTACAGGGAAGAATTTAATATGTGCAGAAAAAAACCTTCAACAGGCTGGAAATGTTTTTTCATGGTAAAACAACATTGCCTGTGATTTAGATTATTTAGCTGGCAGAGGCAGAAGAAGTAACAGAAACTGTAATATTTCCAGTCCCTTGAACCAACCTCCAAGAGGTAATTCCCTCAGTGCTGCATTACAAATTAAATGGAGCAAAAGAGACTGAACAAAACAACCCTTGGTGGGTTGAAGTTATGAGAGGTTGCCATTTTCCAAAGACTTTATTACAGCTGCCTTTCACCACTGAGCTAATATTTTATAGTTTAGAGAAGGTGTTGCATCCTTAAGTCAATCAGAGATTGTCATTGGGACATTTACTTCTTTTTTTAAGCCTATCTTTAGTTTTACTTTGAATTTTTATTGACTTAAAGACTTCTACTACTACTACTTGCAAGTTGTGAGGTGGGATCTTCATGGATCAGATTTGTTTTCCACCACCCATAGATGCTTGATCAGACGGTGATATGGGGAATTTAGAGTCAAAGCCAACACTTGAAGTGTAGCCTTTGGGTACCCTCTCTCTAGCATTGTGTTAACCCTCCTGTCGTCTTCGTTTATGGGCACCAAAAATAGTGTTTCCTTGTCTGAAAAAAATGCAAAAATTCTGCAAAAAAAATCCCCAAATTTCAGAAAATTTGCAAAACCTTGCAAATATTAGAAGAAAAATCAAACCAAGAAAAATCAACCAAAATGCAGCGAAAATCGCTGGATTTTGGTTGATTTTTTGTGAATGTTCTTAAAGAAAAATTTTTGGAACACTTCTTTTTTTTCCACCAAAATGTTTGAAATTTTCCCAAAAATGTTGAAAACAAGGACATCAGAAGTTTCACCATGAAAATATATATTTTTTCCCACATTTTCAAACGTTAAAATGGGTCAATTTGACACCAGGGTTAATAATCAAGCTCGGAGTAGGTTGCTATTGGTTTCCAGTGGTATAAAATCCGGTTGTTTGTTTAATTCTCCGTCCCCCATTGAGGCCGACATCCCCTGAATCTTGGCTTTTCCACTACCAGTGTTTGAGTTCCCGTTTCTGCTGGGTTAGGGTTGCAGGAGCAGGGCACTGGTAAAACACACTGGCGTCCTTTATCTCACAGTCGCAATTGCAGTGAAAGCTCCAGATAATGCTAAAAACACAAAAGAAATTATTCAAGAAATCATTCATTCACCGACACCACAGAAGTCACAAGCAAAGCTACACGCAAGCTAGTGAAGTTTCCGACAACGTGGTGCACAATGTTCTGCAAACAATCAATTGTCTCATAAAAGCATGCACCATATATTTTATAACCATAACGCCCACAAAAGCCAGAAGCTTAGCCACTAAAACAAACTTAATTAGAATTTTCAGCTGGGCTTATACTGATTGAAACAGGAAACAGGATACAACAGACTGACAACATAACATGGGGCGCACACTCCAAGTCTGCAGGGACTCGGAAAAGGGTGCTTACGTGATATCCGGTCGAGTGATACGTCAAGTGATGGCAAGTGGAATCATTAACTCCTCTACATAGGCTCTTTGTCATGTTCCTCAAATCCTGAACATTTGCAGCTTGGCAGGGAGCGTTATCCTGCTGTAGGAAACCTCGTTTATCGGGGAATACTGCTGCCATGAAAGGATGTTTGTGTTCTTCAACAATAGTTTGGTAGCTGCAGCGTGTCGGAGTTTAATCCACATGAATGTCAGGATCCAAATTTCAGAGCATCACACTGCCTCTACCGGCTTATCTTTGTTCTATCTCTTCCTGAGGTAAACAATGCACATGCCACCCATCCATTCTCCTGATTCAAAAGTAAACTGATTCATCAGTCTAGATAGCCTTGTTCCATTGGTCAATCGTCCACTTCAGATGCTCATGTGTCCACTGGAGGCATTTTAAGCAGTGGATAGATCAATTCTTCCTTGGACCAGTTTTTGTAGCTACTAACCACCGCATAGATGGAACATCCCACAACACCTGCTGTTTCATAAACTCCCTGTCTCATTCTAGCCATCACAATCTGGACCTTGTCAGAGTCACTTACATTCTCTCGCTGCCTGTTTTTCTTGTTTCCATCACATCAACTTCAAGAACTGACTGTTCATTTGCTACCTAATATATCCCACCCTTTGACAGGTGCCACTGTAACGAGATAATCAATTACATTCGCTTCATCTGTCAGAGCTTGTGACTGCTGGTGTGCTTTACTGCATGATACAAAGTTAAAAAATGTGTTGAGTTTGTTCTACCAGGCGTAAAATCCATGACTAATCGCAGTCACAAGACTCCATAGCAGTTAGCTCATTACTTTGTTTTTGTAATTCAGATAAACCTTGATTTATTTCAGAGGGTGACTTCACTAAATCTCTCTGTAGATCACTGGTTTACAACGTTTTCATGCCTGGTAATGGCTTCTTAGCACAGGCTACACATTTTCTCTGAATTTTAAGCAACTGATGAGTAATGATCCCTTTTCTGTGTAATTCTTTTAAATGTCATTTGATTTTTAGCAGGATTACACAAAAACTAAGGGGCCCTGAATCCATTCTTAGTCGTTACAAACATTGTCAGATTAGCGTTTGGTCTAGGAAAAGGATACACTCTCTGAGAGCCATTCCACCTTTATTAGTGTTTTGGAGCCCTGAAGAAGTGCAGCTCTCTACCGTTTGTCAGAAATTTAGGAATGTAATTTAGCTCTGCATAAATGCTGATAGCATGGCTCTACTGTGACTGTTTTGGTTGGTTTGGTCTAGAATGAAATAGCTTGAGAAGTATTTAATGGACTTTAGAAGCCGAGTCCTACCTTGCTGATCTTGTAACCATGAGAACGACCCTTTATAGTATTGTGTAAAATGTCTCATGATCAGACTACCATTAATCTGATGCATGCATTGATTCAGTTCAGTTCAGTTTTATCTATAGCGCCAATTACAGGTCAAATTGCCTCAAGATGCTTTACAGAACCCTGAACCTGCACCCCCCCTAAGGTGACAGTAGCAAGAAACACACCCTTTTAACAGGGCAGAAACCTTGACCAGAACCCGGCTCTTTATATGGGGGGACCCATCTGCTGCTGGCCGGCGGGTTGAGAGGGACAGGAGGGACAGAAGAGGTAGAGAGGAAGAGGGGGAGATGGAGGGATGGGAGAAGAGAAGGGTGGGGAACAAGGAACATCTAGCACACAGTTGGATATATGCATGATAAGCTAGATGATACATACAAGCTAACATCGAAACTGATTCATAAGTTTACTGTTATGGTGTACGGCTCTGGCATTAAATATATGACATGTATAGCTGGTAAGTAAAATTTAAACAGTGTGTAGGTGAACATATCAACTATAGTGAGGGTGATGCAGAGTAGACTGGTGGAAATGGGCAGCTGGAAACAGTGGGCTGGAATTAGAGAAGGGCTACAACATCTTTTGCTGATCTCTTCAGATCAAATTATCAGGTCGTCTGTTGCTTTTGTTTATCACAAAATAGCCATGCAAATCATTCATATGAACTATATATTGTGTTTACTGCAAAATAGCAAATGCTAAAATAGCGAAGATTATTGCTCCTAAACATCTGCATTAGTTCCATACGTTACCATGCTGACATTTCACGCAAGTACAATCTTACAGACCTGCCTGCATGACTGTTAACTTGCATAATTTTTCGACCATCTTACTACCCCTTGTTGCCATTTCGTAGTTCTAGGAACTCCAGTTACAGCAGTATTTATCTATGAAGATAGATTTTGATGTTTCCATATACAAGATTTTATCCATGAACCAGTACAGTCCACAGTAGAGTCCAAAGCATTGAAAAATGGCTTTCCTAATAGCGGATACTTCCAGTGAAGTATGTTGACAGCGAGGTCTGTGGACTATCCAGAGAAACAGGGGCGATGGAAAAACAAGATTAATGACAAACACAAAACTATCTGCATGGATTGGCACCGCCAAAGGTAAGCGAGAGAACGTTACTTCTAATATGTGTGAAGCAACCCTGTACCACAACAAATCACACTGTGACGTCGGTTTTGTGGTCACAGTGTTTTAAAATGTCACAGCATTTCATGAACCTTCATGGAAACTGTGTTAATCTTACGCTCCAATGCACAAACGAACCCTCCCCTTGAGCCCAAATTTAAGAAACGCCACGCTGACCCGGCATAATGTTGAGGGAGTCTCGTCATAATCAAAGCTTTTTGTCTCAGTCAGCCTGACACAGAAGCCCAATTAACACTTAATGGAGGCACCAATAAGAACAGGGTCAGTTTCCAGCTGGGAAGTATTGGAGCCCCTGCTTTGGGATTAAAAGCTGTGATTGAATTAGACACCAGCACAGAGGGAAGCAGAGTTATAGTGAAGGCGGGGGTGCAACATAGTCATACTGGCCAAAATGGTGAGCGTTTTACCCTCTGACAGCAGCTCTGATGTTGATTTATGGCTCAGAGAAACTCCCGTTCCGCCCCTTGCTTCTCTCTAAATGTGTTGTGTAGGATGTTTTTCATTGAGCTGATGCATTCGCTAAGCAATCCTCAGCGTATCAAATATTTTCTCACCTATTCCCTGTGCACATGCGGGAATATTCTTTTAAAAGCGCCTGTCTTACTAATTACGCTTTGAGGTCGCAGTGGATTAAATACTCATCTGAGCTTTAAGAATTAAAAGACTTTTGTGGTAGCCTGAGAACACACCTGATGACCCACCACCTGTGCATTCAGTATCAAATAACACGAGTCACTTAAAATACAGCAGGAGCATCTGTTCACACACTGAGATAATTTTAACCCGATTTTCATTCTCTACTAACGAGTGACTGTAAATGTGATGAAATAAGATGTAACAAGTGCTGATGAAGCACTGCAGTTTGGATTAGGCTCCCAGTGAGCACCACCCAGGATTTCAACATGATGTTTTTAGATGAAAAATGGGTGAAGATCCTTTTTTTGGGCCCTTTTTTCAACTAAAATGTGACTCCAATTAGTGTCTCATTAATTTGATAATTTTGTTGACCAGTGAAAAGGTATTTCTCCAAAGTCATAAGATTGCACCAGGATATAAATTAAACACATTTAATGTTTTATCTAAAAATACATCCATACGGAACAATACAGCATATTGTGAATAAGAAGACTCCAGGGCATTCTAATAGTAAAATAAAGAGCTGCACTTACTGCTGTAATGCATGCATAAATATTTCAAGTTTCATCTTTAAATACAACAAAGGTAGTTGAAGCTCAGCAGTTTAGGATGCAGATTAGTAACAACAAGTTAGTGGGTATATAATTGCTGCTTGGGTCGTTTGCATTGCATTTGCTCTCCTTGCTAGATTTTTTTGTAGTTGACAAGCAATGACAAAATGCTTTTTCGTACATTAGTATATGAAAATTTTTACTCTTGCTAATCCTCGTGCAATATGGCATCAATGTGTAAATCAGTGAGTCCGTATCTTCTCACTAATTAAATTTAAATAATGGAGATAAGATAAGAAGACAGCAACACATGGTAAATATTACCTTGATGTTTTCACTCGTTTAGCAGAAAGAGACAAGGTTGCAATGAGGATGCAAGGGGGCTGGTTTGAATCCTGGTCACAATTTGCAGCATATAAACTAACTATATTTGCTGTCATGAAAAGAAACAATGCTCTCTCATCTGTAATTTTCTGTATTAGAAAAATCGCAACGCAACATAATGCGGCATCTACTTACTGCTACTGTTTCACTATTAAATGCATTAATCAGCTAATAAAACTTGACTTGTGGGATCATTTTTCATCATCTTACTGGTTAATTAAAAGCCCCTGTGCTGATTTCACATACAAATGTGTTTGGCCTTGTCCTCTCCATGGGCTCACTGCTTATGTTTTATCAGTGTTCTGAAAGATAACACGCATTAAAGTACACCAATTAGACACAAAATTGAAGATCTCGTTAGAATGCAATGTTCTGCTGGTAAACCTTGAATCCTGGCCTTTATGCGGATGTAACTGACACATACCACCCACCTAAACATGGCAACAGTGCTCCCTGATAGCAGCATCTCCCAGGTGAACAATGCACACTGATATGCTGCAAAAACTACTCAGGAACAGCTTTAGAAACACGACATAGTTGTGCATTCGCTTGGCATCCAAACTCCCCAGATCCCAGTCCGAAAAACATCCAAGAAATGCACCGGAGAAGGTCCACGGGCAACCCAAGAGGACAGAAAAGATCTGCTGCTACAATATTGGTCCTGTGTCCACGTTCTGATGGCCCAGAGCGGTTTCGGTGGTATGAAGAGGTGGTTTAATGTTGTGGCTAATCGATCCAGACAGAACCACGCAACAGCTTTTCATATTCAGCAATCACTAACTAAATGTAGACTCTACACCGTATTAGTAGAGACAGAGTTTTTGTCAAATTCAGTGAGTATCCCCTCAAAGTCTGCTATTGTCAATCTTGTGTGCGTTGTAAATAGCAAACAAAATGGCTCGGAATGATCCACGAAACATTAATTCAGGGTTTCTTTTGTGCTCATACACAAACGTGAGGATTCAGGAAGGTAGAGAGGGTCGGTAAATCTGAATTCTATCTACCACCACTTCAAGTTGCATGCTAACAGTAGCATAGAAACTCAATGATAACATGCTGATGCTAAGCGGTGTGTTTGCCACACATGCTAGCATGAAAATGTCTTCCACTTAGCGCAGTAGAGAAAGTATAACCAAGCATAAGCACGATTACACACAGGAAAACTACTTTTAGCCAGGCTGTGTTTTCTTTCAGAGCACCACATTTAATTAAATCTAACAATCAATAACAACCTGTTACTTACTTAAGCATAACTTTAAGAAGTGGCTCATTGTGAATCAACGTCAGCACTGCTCTTATCTTCTTGTACCTTAAACAAGAAAATTCGTTAGTGCCTTTGATTGATTTAGATTATATTTAACAGAAATGTCAATACTCTATCTGCAGTATATGTGCATTTACTAGAATGTAGGATATATTAATGGACATAATCTGCTATAGTTATCAAATTATAGCAGGTCAAGGGACTGCTGATGAAAATTAACCTATTTGAACAATCATTACCGAATATTGTCTCTTTTCAAATAATTAATTTGGAACTGAAATGGGGACTGTCATGCAGCTGGCAGGCATATATTAAAAAAAATAAGGTATTGATAAACTGAAAGTAGAACGACGAAGTTGAAAATGAAAGATTAGTAAAGTGATCACAATTCTGAACCAAATTTTCTGGCAATCTCTCCAATGCCTTACTTATATTGAGGCATTTCACTGAAATAATTACCATTTTATTTAGAGAATAATCCGACTCACTGGGTTTAGATTGTAAGTATAATTCTGCCACTGGCTGCCCATATCAAGTGGCTTCGTCCTCTCATTCCACTATCTGTCTTATTACTGTTAACAACCTCCAAGCAGCAACATCTCACACGAAAAATGTCATGTTTTTCCTAAGATTTGATTTGTGCATTAAGGCAGACCTGCTAGTTTTTTTTGCTGGTAGATTATCTATTTCTTTGTATTTGCAAATATTCCAACAAAACAAGCCAAAGCTGCATCCTTTGCTTAGCTCCCCCCAGGAGGACTGCAATTAGCTGAAAGAAATACAAACAATCCAGAGATTTTTATGTATTTTTTCACTTACAGAAGAATGGTAGTGTGGTGCAGTCAGACTACTGTTCTTTGCAGAATGGTCTGCCCAAATGAGACTAGTTAGAAGATGGGATCATGAATGTCTTAGTGTTGTCACATTGTGAAAAGCTATAAACAAGAACAAAAAAGAAAGGAAAATATGTGAAACATTTTTTAAGCAGTGGTCCATATTTTTAAAAAATATTTACTTCATATTAATACATTGATTTTTTTTTATTGCATCTGCAGACGCCCTCTCTGCAACTGTGATTTTTCTGTCCCCCTATGGACCCTATACACATTCAGACCACAGGTTTCAGGGTCAAAGCAATCTCAACCTTCAGTTTCACACTGTAGCAATACGAGGGACTTTCACAGAAAGTAATAGAACGGAGAATGACAAGGTATAGACTCAGTAGGACTCAATGATTGCAGTATGTGTGTGTGTGTGTGTGTGTGTTCGCCTGAAAAAGCGGGAGGGGGAATGAAAGGTGGAAATAACTTGAATTGGAGCAGAGAAATGGGAAAAAAAGAAACGGTGGATATGGACATGATGCTCTGGTGGTGAGGAATGAAAAGAGGGAGAGAGAGAGAGCGAGCGAGAGAGAGAAAGAGAGAAAGAGGTGGAGTGAACACCAGCCATCAAATACGGGAAGTCGAGGCAGCAGTGACGCACTGGAGCACCAAAGCGGTTAAGATAAAGTGTCAGAAGAAAGTCCAGGATGCAGAGAAATGCCACGATTGCACATCATCTCTCATTTCTTCAAAGTGTGGTCAGCCTGTAAATAAGAGGAAGAATACAAACTACAGGTGAGTTTCAGGGTGTGTGTGTGTTTCTGACGTGGACTTTTATTAATAACTCAGTTGTTTGTTCACCAGCTATACAAATCCAGTGTGGGAATCCAAACAGAAGTCTTTCTGGAGTTTGTAGTCTGCTGAACATAAAGCTTCAATGAGACATTTGTTTGCTTTGCTAATTGTAAAATACTTTTTTTTGTGTGTGTGGGAGGACGAGGGTTTACTAATCAGGTTTAAGAAAATTAGAATGCTTATGCAGAATTAGGCATGCATGATTACATGTCTATAACTAAGAGAACATGGCAGGTTGTGTTGAACATTTTAATTATTTAATGTATTCATTAAACTGATTAGGCAGCATTTAATCAGCGTGTTGCTTCTCCTTATGTGCACAATTAGCTGATAGATGAAAGCCGAAAGCCCAGTTACAGCTGCTTCGATAACAACAGGCTGTGTGTGAGGTGGTGATTAAGATATCACTTAGGTGCTTTATCTCTGATTTTATTTTTTGCAAACTATAATGTCTAATTGTGCAATAAACCACATACAAATAAATGCCCAATCCTACTTCTATTGGAATTAATAGACATCGTAATGAAAAGTTATCGCCGCATCGTTCATAGTACTACATTTTATTCCTAGATTGCATGTCTCAGTGTAATTTGTGAACTTACTGGGGTACCTCATTTCACAACTTGTTCTCAATATGCTATTTTTCTGTGTCTTCATCAGAATGAATCATGCATACAATTACCCTATTATAAATGTATGCTTCACGCATGAGAGTGATTCTTCACTAATTCATTTTAACAAAGATACCAGCGTGCATCGAAGCGTTGCGGCGTGATACTTCCCTCGCTGTAGCTCGGAGATCAGGAAAAAAAGAACCACTGTAGAACATAACAGAAAAGCAATGTTTTCTTAGTCTCATGATTCATACTTTTATTAACAGGAATAAGGAAAATCTATATTATACATGGTGCATTGGGCATTTCTGACCACGGCAAAGGAAATGAATGAGGTACCCCAAAGGCACACTGCAGTTCACACACTGTCAGGAACACTTAAGGTTTAAAGAAAAGAAGTAGCAGCTCAGCATGACTCTTATTAAGAACCTGATCCTCTGAATTTCCCTGATCCAGACAATCATTTTTGGCATGTGGAACAAGGTGATAACATAATTTATCTGTACTTCTTGCAGCTTAAAGGGTATATGTTATGCCTAACAGGATCAAAGTTGAGGGACTCAAAAAAAAATTCAGCAACAGACTAGAATCTTCCATTAGTCTCCCCACTTAATAGATGGATCCAACTTTTGATTTCCAAACCTCCAATTTTTTAACCCTTACGTTCGAGAACTGTCACAGGATGAACGTTTACTGAACTTTAGTCTGTAAAACCGAAGGAGTGCTGCTTTAAAAATGTATCCTTTCTTTTTCTCATCAGGTTTATAAGGATCCTTCCTGCCAATCACCAGGATGTTGGCGCTCAACTGCTCTCGTGCAGCTCTTTCCTCAAAAGATGATGCAGTTTTCAGTGACGTTGGCTGCCCTGAGGCTGCTGTGCTGTGTGGGATGAACATCTCTTGGGTTGTGGCTAATGCTACTGAAAAACAACTGGACGAAATGTGCTTGAGTGTGACGGACTACCTGACTGTATACCTGGGGACGCCCAGGTCTCCTGTGTTTCTTCCCGTCTGCATCACCTACCTCACCATCTTCATGGTGGGTGTCCTGGGCAATTCCCTCACCTGTGCGGTTATTCTGCGCTACAGGGTGATGCAGACGCCCACCAACTACTACCTGCTGAGCCTGGCCGTGTCTGACCTGCTGGTGCTGCTGCTGGGCATGCCGCTGGAGCTCTATGACATGTGGCAGAACTATCCCTTCCTGTTCGGGGAAGGTGGCTGCTACTTTAAAACCTTCCTGTTTGAGACTGTCTGTTTCGCCTCCATCCTCAACGTCACGGCGCTCAGCGTGGAGCGTTACGTAGCTGTGGTGCATCCACTCAAAGTCAAACACATGACCACGCGTGCTCACGTCAAGAGGGTCATCCTCACGCTGTGGGGTCTGTCCATGCTGTGTGCCGCACCGAACACTAGTCTGCATGGGGTGGTGGTTCTGCCCCCAATTTTTGGCCGACAGTTTCCCCAATCTGCTATCTGTGGTACGTATAGAATATAGATTTTATTCTTGCCATGGTGACAGCTCTGTGAGGCCCAATGCAAATTTCAACATGTTTTAATATTAAACAGGAAAAAGGCTACTTTGTTTGGCATCTCAGTATAGTGAGATGGTAAAGAAAATAAGCAGGGGTTACACCGAATCCCAAACCTCACTGTAAAGATTCTATTCCTGCTTTGGTCAAATTTTAATAGGTCAAAGAAGAAATCAAAAGATTTTCACCAGAGAATGGTGCTAGGAAAGCAATATCTGAACAAAATGACATATCGCTCCATCCAAGAGTGACTGCGACATTTCCTTCCAGTCACAGAATATCGAACATCATTATGAAACATTGTTGGAGACCATAAAATTCCCAAGCAAACCTTTGTGTAAATATACCGAATAGTTGTTGACATATTTCAGTAGATAATTTTGACCTGCTGGTGGCATGAGACAAGACCACCACAGTCATTAGAATGTGTCATCTAGAAAACTTGGTACTGTATTAAATTTCATTGCAATCCATCCAAGAGTCGATATGTATTGCTAGAAACCTAATATGTCAGTCTGCTAATTATGCTACAAGAACAGTCTGTAGGATTTGGCTATACAGTCCATTTCAATGGTCCGACAGACCTATCTCTATTTTAACTAATACAATTGAGAATATGACCTTATTCATTAATCTTTCCAATCCCACATTGTGACATCTTCGTTTTCAGATATGGTCAAGCCTACCTGGATATACAACCTGATCATTCTGATCTCCACGGTGGTCTTCTTCCTGCTACCCATGCTGATCATTAGCATCCTCTACCTGCTCATCGGCTTGCGTCTGCACAGGGAGAGGGTAATGATGGCGGCGGATAATAATAGTAGCTTTGGATCTGAATGTGTCTCCATTTCCCATCAGCGGAGGCTGAGCAAACGCAACCTGCAAGTCACCAAAATGCTGTGTAGGTGGTGTTTTAGTAACTTTATTTGGCAAGTTGCTAAGCAGCAGAAGACAGAATTTTAATTCTGAATGCGTATGCACCTGTATCACCCACAGTCTGTTTGCTCATAATGTGGAGATCTTTTGTGGACAAGACGCAAGTTCCGTTAAGGGTAAATCAGGAAATTCGAATGTGACGAGGACAATGGAAGTCAGTGTCCTCAGAAGTGATGGAAACATGGCTGTATGCATGTGCACATAAGTGCTGAAAACCATTTGCTCTCATATGCTGTTTTCAGCCTATTTAGCCTTTTACTATTTTTAACTCAGATATCCATCTATCTCAGCTTTGTCTTGCCATCTGTCACTGATGATTGAACTGATGTCGCGATTCTTAAGTTGCCTCACATGTCTCTTTCTGTCCGGTTGACTCTGACTCATGAATTTCTTCCATCTGGTCTAGGTGTGTTGGTGGTGGTATTCGGTTTCTGCTGGGCTCCCTTCCACTTGGACCGCTTGGCGTGGAGCTACATGGATAAGTCGTCCGAGGAGCACAACAGGATCTACGCACATGTCCACATCATCTCAGGGGTCTGTTTCTACCTGAGCTCTGCCATCAACCCTATCCTCTACAACCTCATGTCCACCAGGTTCAGGGAAATGTTCAGTCATATTACGTGTTATTCCAGCAACTGGTCGTCCCGCTCCAGCTCTCAGGTGACCCAACGCAGCACCTTGACCTTGAAGATACAGACTTAGAAATGGACTTTCAACCTTTCGACAAAGGAATTCAGAGACAAATGAAAGGAAAAACTTAATAATTGTACAAAGGTTCGGGTAGGGATGTTAACGTTATATGCTGTGGCGTGGCTTTATGTTTTGTGTGCATTATGTACAAGCTTGTTGAAACAATCACTCGATGGGACAATAAAGACTATGTAAAATTGGAAATCTCTACTCATCTGTGAAAGATTTTGGACTGATCACCACAATATGAAGGGTAGTTTTACTTTGCCAGCCCATTCTACAGTACATTATGGTCCAGATGTACCACACTATCATTCTGCCTTAGGGGCAAAAATGCTCTGCCTTGTTTGCATTTCTTTAAACTAATCAAAGTAATTGTGGCCTGGGTTAAACAAAGGACACAGCTTTGGTGTTCCCTCAAGAAAATGACAGGTGGAATCGTTGTGATGGGACATTTGCATACAGGGAGACAAGCACTGTGATTAAAATGGATAATCCACCATAAAAAAAAACTTCCAGAGCTCCCTTACTGCATGATCACAATCCTTAGCAAAACTTGAAATTTTCAGTGAAGTAGGGTGTAGATACTGAAAGAGAAGGATAAAGATGCCTGAAATGAGCGGTCAGTGGCAGGTTAATACCTTCATCATGCATCTGCTGAGTCAGACTATATAAGAGGTGACCTTATAGTCGAGTGGCCAACACCAAATGGAAGCAAACGCCTTCAAGCAGTGAGTCAGGAGCTTGATAACCACCTAGCTGGACTCTTATTTTGTGTCATTTCCTTGCTCCTTTTCCCCATATTTCCGTTCTCTCACCACTCTAACTCTCCAAAAAGAAGAAAATGCCACATAAACGTTTAAAAGAACACCTAGTGATGAAATATTTCTGGGGAATAAGGGGTTCTGTCTTTGCAGTAGAGCTCCAAGACTTCAGAAAAAGTCCCTCACATAATTAGCATTGAAGCTGTTCTAGAGGGTCAACGTGATACGAAGTTTACGTTGGTTTTGCCTTAATTTTGTCCCCCATCTGTGAATATTTAAGCAGCCTGAAGACAATCAAATGGGAAGCTCTTAAATCCTAAGGGAAGGACTTATCCCGCCAAGGGGTAGGGGATGTCAAATAAAGATAACCGGACTTTACAAACCCTGTGACCAAAGACTACATGGCAAGCCTCGAAGACACGCTTAAAGAAAACTCAGCATATTTGCATGCTGCACACTCTCCTACTGTGTCTGGAAGTCCTCCAGACACAAAACTGCAATAACACCAATCACATCTAGATAAACGACCAATAAGAGAACGCACTGAGTGAGGCGAAACGATGGTGAGGTGGCCATTTGAACGAACAAGAAAATTACCATATAAATAATAAAACAGCGTTTTTATGCAAGGATGTGGCAACCCAACAAGATGTGGATGTCTGTTTGTGGTGTAGGTGAATGTATTTATTGGAGATAATATATAATGTGAAGCATATCATTTCCAACCCTGCCTATGCATTATTCTGTAGCTCTGAGTGCCATCATTAACAGTCACAGCGTAGGGGACAACACAAACATGCCCGCTTCATCATTGAATAAGAGGTGAAAATGAAAGTCGATTAAACGAAGGAGGGGGCTCTGCATAAGGCAGTTTGTTTGCGATATTTATACTCATTTAAACTGTATTCTGAAAACACCTGAGGGGCAAATTACATTCCACTTTCCATGTCTCCACACATAATAATACATGCATTATGCATTGTACAATGCACGTTATCAGTAATTCTACATATAACTGACATCTTTATAATGGATACATTGCTCTAGAAATGCTTGTTGCCATGTCTAAAGGATCACATGCATGTATCGCTCTTCTAATGGAAGTGGCCTCCTTTTAATTGTATGTCCATATAGGACGTGAATATTTATCATGCTTTTACAGTAGGTGCAAGATCAAAGGCAGCGTTCTTCCCTATTTGATGAAAACATTTACATTTTTCTCAGCATGTATTCTTGTAATAGAGCACAATCACCTGATTTGCATTCAAACATCAAGACCTATTGTTCTTACTACTGCTCTAACTCAGAGAGAAAAGAGCACAATGAGTCTTTGCTCTGGCTTTCATGTATTGAGTTTCATGAGCTGGAGACTCCTATAGAGTAACCAGCTCTGGGACATGAATGTCTACTGTGTAAACATCACAGTTAAAGTGCCGAACCGAACAGTTTGACTTATAGTAACGAGCCGTGCCAAGAGCCACAAGAAACTTCTCAACTGGGATGCCTCATCTCAACTTTGAATGACGCAGAATGTAGAGGGAAAACTCATCTGGAGATGATGGCAGCGAGGGGTAGGAGCTAAAGGGGAAAATGATGTCATTAATATGGAAACAATGAAAGAGGAGATGAATCCGGACGTGACAGAAGACAAAGATGAGCCAGTGGTTGAATACTGACAAATCGCTTTGTAATGACACAGCGTTATCATTGTGCCACACCAGCGCTAATGAAGGCCAATCTACCCACAACTTCCATCACCATAGCAGAAAACACTGTTTACACGCCCGCCTCTGCAAATAAACCCCACTTTACAGGCTGCATCAAAGTATCACCCAAGTAATGGTATTCACTCGAGAGCGAGGTTATGATTGAGGCCCGTGGCACTCTGATAAAATACTTTGAAGCAGACTATCATTTAACTTTAAAGAATTGTGTGAGCAGAATGTCAGCACAGTTTAAAAAAAGGACAAATCAGCACAAAAGACAAGAATTATAACAATGTAATGTTCAAGTTATGCTCAGTAGGCAATGTAAGAGGTAAGAAAAGAAAAATTTTTGGTTCCACATACTGGAATCCATCTCATCAAACTCAACCTACGTGGATTTCTTTTTCTTTTTTTAAGAATTAATTTACATACATCATCCTGGCATGTTTTGACTCACAACATAATGAAAAGCAGAATTACAGTTTTTAATTTAGAAATTTAATTGACAGTCAGTGTAGCGATGAACTCACACACCACCTCTATTAAAGCTGCCCATGATTGGAAGAAGTAACCTTCAGGCTACAGTACCATACTCAATGTTCCTGTGACACCAAAAAGGATAATTGACATATGGCTGGACAGGAGATACTATAGAAAGACAAAGGATATGGAGGAGGAGATATGATTTCCTGCCACAAAGAGTGATGTGAGGTGTTTCATCATGAGTCTGAGTGTAATTTGAGGACGGGAGCCGACGGTGACACTCTGATTGGAGCTCAGAGGTGATGAGCAGCTGTGAAAAAAGATGAGGAAGACATGACACTAATATATCATTGAACTGATGTATTAAGCAGAGGGCCGAGTACATTAGTTACAGCACCTTGTACATGATCATAAAAGTTTCAGTTCAGTTCAAGTTGGAAATGGCCGTCTGTATGAGGAGGTTGTTCACTCAAAACCATAAATTATATGTCAAAGGCAGTAAATGTGAAGTGAAGTCAGCATTAGTTCAATAAGCATGCATTCTTTCGAACTGCCAGCAGGGGGCGACTCCTCTGGTTGTCTGCTGAAGTCCAACTGTATTGAAATCAATGAGAAAATAATCCTGCTTCTCATTTGTTCTACTACCTCAGTGAACATTTTCCCAATGAGTTTATAGTTTCAGCCACTATTTTCAAGTCTCCTTCAACACAGCGTGACACTAATTTACTTAATTATGGTCCCATTTTGAGTAAACTACACAACAAAGCAGGGAATGTTTTAGGATGTGGCAACCTTGTGAATGAGAAGTTCTACTGTAATAGCGTGCAGTCAAGTCAAACTCACTTGTTTTTTCTCATTGCAAGTATTATTAGTGTTAGAGCAAGCTTTTACCCCAGTCTCCATTTTGTTAATTTCTGCTTCCCCATGACATGGCACTGCTCCCTTACTGCTCCCTCTAGCAAAAATAATCATCATATTCTGCAGTTAGTTCATGTATGACACTAGAAAGACAAAAATCTGTTTCTTCTGATGTGAGCGATGCAACCTAAATGAAGCCTCCTGTAGTGTGAACCTTTGTTCAGACCAAATTAACAAAGAATTAAATAGCTGTGGCTAATGTGAAAGTGACAGCCACCGAAAATGATCATTTCACTCTGCAGTACCCCACAGCTTGTTGTGTTTCAGTGTCTTTCAGATCATTATTTTGTTTATACGGCCCATTTGGTTCACATTCAACTCTCCTAATAACTTCGAATTCTGCCAGTAGGTTCGGCAAACAAATGTTACCAGCTCAGCACTAAACAGCTACGGTTATATAAAGAAAATTAAGTTAATTAAAGTCAACAAAAGGAGCAGCATCCATCAGTCTCTCACCCAGCGTGTGCTCTCACCTCCTTCTTCTGCGACCCTGAACATGATAAGTGGGTGTAACGAATGAATGAATGCATGAAAAATAAGTGTGGGAAAGAGGGTGATTATAAATGTGGGACTTCAGATTCTGGGGCAAATGTCAGGCTGAGAGGAATGAATTTTCTTACAAAGAAGCCTGGCCGGTGAATGATAATCTAAGAAACACAATTTGAAGGCATTTCCACTACCTCACTGCAGCAAATTGCTCGAACCCATCAGTATAGGAGTGTCAAGGTTGTGCCGTAACATTATTCAGATGCAACGCTGCACAACAAGCTCACAGAGAAGCCTGTGGGAAAATGTACTTACCGCACTACAGCAAATCTCAGTGTAAGCGTAACCTTCCCTTTCAGTTCTAACACCTTAAAGTGTAATTCAGGTTTGGGAGGGAGTTTTGTTAAGAATACAGTCACCCCAAAACACACAATGGCAACAGATTGTAAATTTTTAGGAAAAAAGTATATTGAACCTATGTTTAAAATTGAGCTCATGAATGTTGAAACGACCAAAGCACTGCATCTAGTGACAGTTCACAATGATCACAACTGAGTCCACCAGCAGTTCCAAGGATAAAATGTCTTTGTTCACCCACAACTGGCCGGCCAGGCAAATCAAACCCCAAACCTCTGGGCAACAAAACAAAAAACAAAACAAATGTCGAGTGCACTCAGAAAAATCCTACCGCCCCCTTATAACGAATGTCCGATCAGACGGCATGAAGTGATGGCCGATCCCAGCGTGATGAAGATGGAGATATGGACGTGGATGGACATCAACGCAGTGGCAGATGGATGAAGATGGAAATCCCGCTGAAGAGAGTCCTCAAAAAAAAAAAAAAAAAAAGCAGCCTACATGAATGTGCAAGGCAGTTACTCATACAATCCATAATAAGTGTCCAATACATCTTCTTCAATAAAGTTACCATTCTGCCAGTCCTAACTCCTAACAGGCTGTACACATAACAACACATCACAGATGAACAATATAACCTTTTGAGTTTAAACACATTCTTCCCTTAGCCTACAGCTGATAATGAAACACATTTTACAGTTTTACTAGGACTCAGTAACTCACAGTCTAGCTGCATGAAACGCATACGAACATAAGCAGCGTTCAACTAGCCAGCGCCGAGTGGCGAAACTTCATTTTACACAGTAAATTGCTCAAGTAGTAACCACATACAACTCAGTAAACACATAAACAGTTAACAAATATTACTGGGAAAGCACTTCATTCCTATCAAAGTTTTTTTAGACTAACCACGGGGCTCGTGTTTCCTGTTTTTTAGCATCACTTTGCTAGCGTTAGCATGCTATAGCAAATCTTGAAGGACACCCTTAACTCACCGGAATATCGATTTCTATGTGGTTCAAAGACGTCTGACGAGTCTTATCTACTTCTGTAACTTCTGCAGTTAACTTCAGTGTCAAAATACCTTATTTATGGATCGGTTTCTAAGTAAACCCAGCTCTAGCTCGAGCACAGCATCCACACATGACTGGGTGCTGCAAGCGAAAGAAAAGATGGCCTATTTCAGTAAGATGGCCACTCCTAGCACTTTTTCGCGCACTAACAAACCTATCAAATTCAATCTTAGGTGCAATAATGGCCTACTACCACCATGGGGCCAACTTGAGGCTCTAATTCTCCTGAGAGCCTGAGAGAAAATGCAAATTAAGGGAATAACTCAAAATACTGACTAAAAACACTATTAATAACCTGATGTTACCTACCCTGGTTACATAAGCAAAAAATAATTTAGAATCTGTAAATATTGGGAGAAAAAAAGACAAGGGGGATATACAAGGTAGATTGATGAACTTTGGAACCTCTTTAGTCTTAATTTTGTCCTTGTAGCAACAGGTGAGTTTAGCCATTCCATAAAAGGCATATAAATCCCAGGACACTATTATTCTGCAATCTCTCTACATGTTAGTCTGATGTCCTCTTGTACGAATGATTCATACTTTCATAGTTGAGAGGGTGAAAGCACCATGGACGAAGGAAGACATTTTCAGACTCTAGGGATGCCAATCAGCTTGGAAGTCAGCTCACAGCGAGCATTGCTATAAACTTATGTTTAATTGAAAGGCTATTTGATGTCATAAAGCAATGATAATCATCAGCAAAGTGCTTTGCCTTGTTTGACTGGACTCATAATGTGAACATCTTAAAGGTATGAGACTCATCTGCAGCTTCAGCCATGTGGTTGTAAAACTGTAAAAAGTTGACTGCATCATTTTCTATGTTAACCTAAATATCAACTTGATTGTAAAAGACATGTACCTGATGCTGATCACACCATTTCAATGTGGAACAACAACAACAGCAGAACCGACGTAAACCAAACAGATGGAAAAGATTTGAAACAGAAAAAAAAAACTATAATATTCAAACTCTTCAAAATCCCGATTATGAGATGATACTGTATGGATTATGTAAAGTAAGAAGTTTTTAAAATTCCTTGGTCACTGGAAACTTAATGTGCTTCACTTCCACGGTATTTAGCTTTCTCTTTATCCCACTGTTGGCTGTTTTATAACAACTCCCTCACACTTTTTATGGGATTATATTTTCTGTGAGCTGTCCAATGTGTCTCCTGACGCTCAGCACGCTCTCATTTACTCTCTGATCTGGAACCCTGAAGTTGTCCCTGATCTTACATTGCCTTTTTTTCCCCATTTCAGAATACATTTCTAATCTGCTGAAATAGTTTCCATCAGTGCTAATATCCTAGGAGAATAACTCATGTTTGAAATCTCAGCATTTGTTGTTGATATGACTCACAGTCCCGCTGCCTTTCATCCAAACATCCTATCAGGAACTGATTTACTCTCAACCCACAGCAGTTTGCAAAAGCAAATATCAAGTATGATAGAAACTTAGAACTGTGGGGACTATAAAGCAGTAAATTACAGAGTAATATACCACACAGTAATATTCTTATTCCCTCTAACCATACACTAGCTGTTTCAACTAATTAGCACCAGAAAGCACAATCTAGGGAGACGGATCTGTTTCCCCTGGAATGGACTCAGACAACAAAAGAGCTCACAGCACAGACAAGGCTTCATATTGTAAATTGTAAATTGGTGTTAAGCGCGTCATTACCTATAGGGATTGTTTTTATCCACTACTGAGGGTGCAGTTAATTAGGTTGGACAGCAGTGGGTTTTGTGTCTGTTTAATTACATCTGAGCTCAATTTAAGCATATTTGGGACTGCTATGAACCCTAGTCACTTTAAAAAAAAGAGCATAGAATACTGTGTATAATTTTCTTTTTTTTGTTTATTTGGATTAATGAACATGTGAATTTGTCTCATTTTTTTTTTCTGTCCGTTCACGCCTAATGCGTTGATCCGTGAGATGATGTGTTAAAAGCCTCTCATTAAACACCTAAAACCTTAAAACTCTGGCTACGCTTTATTTGATTCACATGAAATCAAGTTTTACTTATTTTGGGAGTGAGTGTGGCTTTGTGTGAAGAACAGTTCAGTCTGCTAATATCCTGCTTTTCAGGTCTTGAGAATAGGTTGCAGTGGGAGAACTGAAAATAAACAATGAAACTGACGTAAGTGAACAGAAAATGGCTTGTAATTGTGTTTTGATATGACTTTAATTGTATGAAAGAGCAGCAACAGCAGGTTGTGAAGCAGTCGTTGAACTGCGACCACAAACAGCATCTGTTGTGTAAAATGAAAGGAACAATAGCAGTCCTAACCAGTATAAAAAGCATCACAAGCACAAAATAAAAACCTCTTTCTCATGCTAATAAAGAAACATCAACTAAAAAGAGACACCAGCTCCCTGTATATGTAACAAAAAACAACAGTTGAGGCAATAATAGACAGAGGGTTTTTGATAAAACAAACAGTGATAAACAAAGAAGAGAAAAACATCAACTGCTACAAAGGATGTAAATAAAGAAAATCTCCCTGAGGCGAAGGTGTAGGAGATATACATCCTTCAAAATGTGTCATGCTTCAGAGATTTTTTGGGCAGTATTTTTTTTCAAACTGGGCTACGTTAAACTTCCGAAGGCAGCCTTTGTAGTTCATGTAGCGGATCTTTCCAAAAATAGGCCTCTCTGCCCATCCCTGGTCATGGATGCCGCAAATAGACCACATACAACCTGCAGAATGGAAGCACAGCAGGGACGGTTTGAATGCAAGAAGCACTGATTACAAAAGCGACATGCTTGCTGAAATCAATAACATGTAGTTACCGACGAAGCCGTTGGGGTCCTGACCGTCCAGCTCGTAGCGATCGTTGAGGTAGAGAGCGATGGATAGCGCCTCCTCTGGAGAAGAAGTCCACTCCAGAATCTTTTTGGCCCAGTACATCCTGAGGAAACCATGCATCTTCCCCTCGCTAACCATCTGGTACTAATGTAGGGATAGAAACAAACATGGACGAGTGAATAAATCAGTCTGAATGAGAGGAACGGAGATCTGAGGGCTGCATCACGAAGCCAGTTTGACATAGTCAGGCCTTCTTATTAAAACCTCAGTCAGAGTTAACGGGCATCATGAAGGTGGCTATAGACTATCTTTGTCAACTCGGCCTGTCTGCTTCAAATCAATGGGGGCCTTTAACACATTATTTGATTCCTCTTCTGCACAAAATGAAATGATCGTGTGCAGCTGCTTCAGTCAGCAGGTTATTTTAACCTTCATTTTCTCCTGTGGGTCAAAATGACCCGTTCTAAAGTTTGAAAAGGTGGAGAAAAAAAACATTTTCACAGTGAAACTTCTGAACATTTTTGGTAAAAAAAAAAAAGTTAAAAAAAGAAGTTTCTTTAAGAACATTCACAAAAAAATCCAGTGAAATTCGCTGGATTTTTGTTGATTTTTTGTGAATATGCTTAAAGAAAATATTAGAAGTTTTACGTATATATATATATATGCAATCATTTTACATATTTTTAGGATTTTTTTGGGAAGATTTTATATATTTACAAGAATTTTCTTGCCAAATTTGGGGGATTTTTTTTTAAATACAATTTTTCAGGAAACTTTTTAAGGAATTATGGGAATTTTCTTCCTAAAGGTTTTGCAAATTTTCAGAAATCTGGTGAATTTTTTAGCTGAATTTTTTTTTCAGACAAGGAAACTATATTTTTTGGTGCCCGTAAATAAAGACAAACAGGAGGAATAATGGAAAACAATGAGGAATATAAACATTAATGATGGTAAAAGCTGCTACTGCAAATGATGCAGGACAGGAATGCTTTTAGAAACGCCGTGTTTATGTATTTATTTTATTGATCAATGCAGCTGCTTACTTCTGACAGCTGTACATTAGAGCTGTTATATTTAAACATGATATTCTACTGAAGTGCATTTAGGGCTGACATGGACTCATACTGCAGGATATTACTTCAATTTGTGGCCAAATTAATGTTATTCATTGAATCATTTCTGTAATAAACACCAGTGGAATAGTCAATCTTCTAAACTCTATCAACTGTGTAAACTGACCAAACACAGAAACATATTTATATGATTTCTGCATCACCAACTAAATAAAGGTCGAGTTTCCATGGCAACGCGATGCATGCAGTGTGCCATACTAAAACTACACGATTTCATACAGTGGTTTTAGCTACATACGGATAAACAGGCGTACAGATACAACACATTCTCTCAGGTGAGAATCTGTATCGCTCATAAAGAATCTTTAAGAATTGATTTGGTTAAAGGGAGACGCTTCTTACAGCTGATTTAAATACAAAACTTTGAACAGAACCTGCCCCCAACCAGGTCAGCTCTACAGCATCAGTTACCATGGTGATCTAGCAGGTAAAAAGACCCACCTTCACGATACTGAAAACTCTGACGTTAGGCTCAACACACCTCGCTAACGGCCCTCTGATTTACACTAAATGTTGTACCTGGGCTGCGTTCCACAGCTTGTCATGAGTTTTTGCTTTCTCCAGCTGCTCCTTTGTGTAAAGGTACGGCCTCTTGTCTTTGGCATGATCTTTTAAGGTCTTCTGAGCCCACTCATACGCACCTGAGAACAGCACACAGCAATATTTTAGGAAGGAAAATACTCAGACAGCCTCTGGAGTTGAATCTTTTCTGTCCTTTTCTCTTCAATTTCTACTACCGTAATTTAAAGATTATTTAAGGCATTTTAAGCTTTTACTTGACAACCGCAGTGAACAGAGGGAGAAAATTATGGAAAAAGAGCAGAGAAGTGACATGCAGCAAATGGAAACAACCAGCAAGGATCAGGGGACTCGCTGCTCGAAGGCAGAAGCGCCCATGGGGTATTTCCTCCAACCACCCAGCTATCAGGTCGCCCAAATCTCTATCAATTTAGACAAATTAATTCAGCTGGTAAGCAGGTGACTCATCCAAATGATGCCACTAATGGGACACTGGTGGCACCAGAGTGAAGGGGATGCAGTTTTAATGAGATCTCCACTGACCCTCCACGCTGTCGTATTTCTCGTTGTAGAAGCAGAAGTTGTCCGTCAGCTCCCTGCGCACCACCAGCTCCTCGATGAAGGAGGCGACAGAAACACCTGCTGTCCTCCCGCTGCGCTGAACCTGCAGAGCCACACGCTGGGCAGAAATGTGGCCTGATGGTAGGGGAAAAAAAAGAAAAAAGAAGAAACAAAAACAGGGTTGAAAAGGAGAAGGAACAGGCAGATAAAGATGGACAATACGAGGAGGTGTAGAATGAGCATATTTTATAGCTAAACTACTCAGAGATCTGGTGTCATGGCCTTTCATGCAAATGAGGATGTTACATATAGGCAATGAAGATGAGGACACAGGCATGCTGACGTCTTCTGGATGTCAGGGAAAGGAGCGTTCAGTACAATCGCTGTCCTGAGTAATGAATGACTCTGTGGTATAAAGTGAGCTGTGGTTTCAAGGGATAGTTTCTTTGAAGTGAGGTTGTATCAGATACTTATCTGTAGTCAGAGTAATACCCACAACAGATTACAGACCCCCAGTTTGAAGACTGCTGGCAGAGAAGCCAAACAATGTGTTGCTGTAAACAGGGTTAGCAGTATAATAGTATAGCCACTTAGAAAGTGGTCCACCTCAAAAAATTCTCTGTATACATGTAGTAGATGCGTTTGTTAATATATTCTTGCTGCTTTACCCGCAGCAGTTTTTTTGTTTTTTTTAAATTGGAAATGACACAGGTGTTTCCCCAAAAGATAATAAGATGATGTGCAAGAAAAAATAATTTCTCAGCTTTTATTTACAACTAAAAGTAACTTTAAGTCAAAATTTGCTAGGGCTATGAATGAACGCTGCTAACTGCATCATCTCTGCTTGTGCAAAGTGGAGGCGTGCCAACTGCAATCTACTGTAGGTAATACCCCGACTATATACAGGAACCTCATACAGCCCGATTTGTAAGAAACCAGATTATCCTTTTAGTGATAGTGGCAGGAGCACAAGCATACAGGATACAACATACGGTAAATGATTTTTACTTTGAAAGAAGTGACAATCTCTGTTCTGATGTAATCCAGTTTCAACTTTTAGATTGAGTAAAATGTAGAGCAGGAATGCTGGAGAAAATATTGTGTCTGGTGAGTCTGCATGTCCGCAGGTTGTCAAAAGCAGGTGGTATCATCAGCATAAAAACAGACACTGCAATGTTAAGTCGGGAAATAAATCTACACTGCCATTCAAAATTTGGGGGAAAATTCCACGTTTTCCATGGAAAGTCACACTTTTATTTGTGTGCTAGCATAATTACAGAAAGGTTTTCTAATCATCAATGAGCCTTTCAGCACCATTCGCTAACACAATGTAGCATTAGAACACAGGAGTGATGGTTGCTGGAAATGTTCCTCTGTACCCCTATGGAGATATTCCATTAAAAATCAGCCGTTTTCAGCTAGAATAGTCATATACCATATTAACAATGTCTACACTGGATTTATGATTGATTTAATGTTATATTTTTGGGAAAAAATGTTTTCCTTTCAAAAATAAGGACATTTCTAAGTGACGCCAAGCTTCTGAACGGTAGTGTAATTTTATCTATAACCTAAACAGCAGGGGCATTAACACAGATCCACCTTCACAGCTTCACCCTTTGGGTTTGATCTAAAATCATCCAGTGAGAAACGTCTAATCAGCAGTATAAATAGCCTGCAGTATATACAGCGTTTCTTTCTTTCAAGTGGGCTGCAGCAGATATTGAACTATGACCAGATCTAAAGGCTGACTGCTGGCGCTCAAAGACATAATTTAATGATATATTTTCCTACAGAAGTAGTTCACCGGGGATTCAAGGATTCTAGCAATACAGGATAGCTTAGATATGGGGCTATAGTAAGAAATGAATACATTTATAAAGCAAATAAGCAGATTTTTACAATTTCCCCCTGAAGATGTGGGTTACTTTTCATGACAGTACTGACCGAAGCGGATCCACGGGGAGAGCTGGCTGAGGGCGGGAGCGTTCGGGTCGTTGCGTTGCGCGTCGAACAGTTTAAGACGTACATCAATGAAGGACTCCAGCATGGCCATCCCTGCTTTGGTGCCTGGTTTAGCCCACTCAGTTTCTCCTACTGTTCTGTCTACTGACAGGGAGGTGAGAGTTTTGTCCCAGTCAACTGGCTGTGAGGTGAAGAGGGGAGAGAAGAAGAAAAACTCAGCAGAGGTCACAGCTGACAGTGATGAGCTCAAATATACGCTGTGGCGCTACAGAGGCAACTTCAAAAGCAGCCAAGAAAGTTTGGAGCCTTTCACCTAGCTCACGATATCAGGAGGCTCAAACCAGTGAGCGGCATATCAATCGCAAGACTGCAGCAAAAGCACACACCCCTGCAGCTTTAATAACTGGGGTGGGAAAAGAAATGTTCAACTTCTGGACAGTCAAAAAAATCTGCTGTCTATATTCACTCATCAATAAGTCATGTGCAGAGAAAAGAAGACAGCTGAAGGTTAGAAGTAAGCACTTTTTTGCAGCAGCTTAAATTCCAAACTCCCGATCAATGAGCTCACTAACGGCCTACTTTCCTTTGAATTGATTTTAGAAAACACCTCCAAAGCAATGAATATTTTAAGGTGAAACGTATAACTTAACCGATGCAAAAGTCCTTGAACTTAGCAGAAAAAAACCCCACAAACACACGACTTCTTCTCTACTCCTTACATTGATGTTTATTCATTTCACGCTTGCTGCAGCACTTACTTTGGCGGCTCTTGTAGCAGCGTGGGGGTGTTTCTCTACCAGAGGAAAATCAGTGAGGAAGTCAGACAAAACCTTGGTAATTTTTCCCCTGATGGTCCTGGCGGCGTACTCAAGTTTAGGTGATGCTTCCCAGCAGGGAACAATATTATGGGCATCAACCTATAAAAAGAAAATAAGAGATAATGGAGAAACACTGACAGCAGAAATAGAGGCAATGACCATAAAATGTGAGTGAGGTCAATAACACTGGTTTTCATGTGTGTTAGTTGGTGAATCAGTGTGATGAAGGCAACAAATAATGCAAGGAAATAGTTTGCGGAAGGTAGAAATATCCAATAGAAAACAACCAGAGCATAGAGTATCTTATCTACACATCTCTGATAGCATTTTTTTTTTACCTGTATGAGGGGAATTTCCTTTGGAAGTCTCTTTTTGACATCTTTCAACCACTGTTGTGGCTCTCTGAGGGGGTAGAAGTCCGTCACGACTGCCCCAAAGCTACGGTCAGACACAAAGCCAGGCAGAACTTCCCCTGGTGCACCATGAAGCAAGTGGAACTGGATGCCTAAGTGTTTACATTCCTGTTTAGTAGAAGCAGAAAAGCAAAGTTAACACTCACAGATTTGGTTCAGGGTGTTTGGTCACGTACCATTCAAGAAAATGCAAAAATATCAGACAACATTTGACTTCAAAACTCCTTCATCCATAATACTGTGAATTTTATCAATAACTAGGTCAATATATAATTATGGGACTATTTGTAACATAGCTGACAGGTATCAGTTGACATTTTTGCTCTTTTCAGGCCTAAAATCAAGTTACTTGTGCTGTACAATACTACCATATGCATTAAATCAATATTTAATTGTATTTAATGTAAATACTAGTAAAATGTCATATACTGTTTGCTGAATATTTATATTACAGGATGAACTGAAAGCAATGAACTTTTGTAGAGGGTGCACGCATTGGTGTCGATTTCATGGAGGACACATGGGAAATATTTTTCAACATTTAGAACATTTGCATTTGTCTCCTCCACATTTGGGGTTAAAAAAACACAACAGTCTCTACTCATTGTGCCTGAATTTTGTCTTTCTTTACATCAAGACAATTCCAACATAAATTGAGGCAAAAGAGTCACAAATTGGTGCATAGAAAATTCACAAGAGTGTGGAAATTTACATGTGTAATGCTCAAAATTTCCAGGATTAGGACACCCAGACTCCTGTTTAAACTGCTCCTCTCCATATGTTCAGTCTACACCAGTGCCTGCAAATGCTAGTTGATACTACTTGATCATTTATGAATGACTCTCCTGTTAAAATCATGAAGTCTGTACCTTTGCTACTTCTTCCAGCCCCTTCAGCATGAAGCTGAAGTGTCTCAAAGTGGACAGTTGTGATTTGGGCACCACCAGACAGAAACACACATGTAGAGGGAGGTTCTCCTTCATAGCGAGCCTCTGGGCGTGAATCAGTGCCCAGTTATCTAAATCACAGAAGCAAAACATTTCATCAGGGGAAACATGGAGAACATGCAAGCCAAAAAAAGTGTCTAATTGCTGTAATGATGATGTGTGTCTACCTTGCACTCTGTTGTCTCTTAACATCCAGTACAGGACTCCCTCTAAGCCCTGCTTGATCTTTACTGCATCAGATATGAAACGCAGGCGCTTTTTGTTGAATTTCATGTCGTTATTCTCTGACCTCTGCTGCTGCACCAGGCTCTGCAGCCACCCTGCAGCCTTCTTCTCCTCCTTCGCTGGGGCCAGCTTGGGCTGCTTGGCACTGGGCTCCTTAGCAGCTGCTGCAGATGTTGCCTTGCGTTTCTTGTCTGACATGGTGGTTTCACTGGTGAGTGAATTAGTGAAGTAAACTACCGTGATGGGCCTAGGATTGGGTTGAATGAGAAGCTGCGAGATTCGAGATGAGCTGCAGGGAAGCACAATGAAAGTAAATGAACAAAGTGACAAAGATAGAAAACTGCAAATCAAAGACAACTATGTGAGGAAATAAAAATGAAAACGCAAAGATAAGAACTAACATGACGACTCCTCATTCAAGTAAAGCTTTGATGGAGCGTGATGCCTCCATCAAACACATCATACATACCTCCTCCAGACACAGTGCAGCATGCGAGGTGTAAAACTTCAAGTAAAGCTGCTTCGGCTCGACTGGAAAGGGTCAAATCAGCACAAATGCGAAGTTAAATCGAAATAAATGACAGACTAAAGCCTCAGCAGCCCAGTCAAGACAACCGCGCTCGCTATTTTCCTTTACACAACCAGTTACGTGAGCACACTGATGTTTAGGTTTTGTAACAGTGTTGTCATCGCATTCAACTACACTTCCCATAATGCAAGTCTCCACAGCGCATGCGCAGCGCCGTTTACGTTCGGAGGAGGGTCAAGTTCTGTTGTAGCGTAGCCTCGACAGTGACGAACAGCTAGCACGGCGGCTAACTACTACTGCATTTTTCTTTTGCACTCGGGATCTGATCGCCGTGATTTCAGCTATGAACAAAGGTGACTTCACAGCAGGTCGGGGGAAGAGGCCTCAGGTTCCGGATAAAGTCGACATGTCCTTGGGTAAGCTGCTCGGTGGCTCTGATCAACCTTACCAAAATAGAGCACTAGCTAATGTTAGCCGCTTTCTGGTGGGAGACTGTCAGGAGCTAGACGAGCTGGATAAATAGCTCCCATTTGAGGCTTCGGGTGTCCTAATCGATCATTTCTCCTGTGATAACTTCAACAGATGACATTATTCGGTTGAACAGAAGAGAGCAACAGTTAAAAAGAAGACAGGCCAATGTGAACCGCCGACCAGTCAAGAAGAAAGGCCGTTTAAACCAAGGAAAGGCGGTTTCTGGACCAGTCCAGAGAGGTGTGTCTATGTGTTTACTTTGTTGGTAAGCTGTTGTTTATAATTAATTTCGAGACAGCTTTGCATATGTGAATTTTGTACTTACTAGGAGGTGGCGTACCCCGAGGAGGAGCCCCTAAATTAAGAAACAGAAGGGTCCCACCCGTGCCGGCTCGACGGAAGGGTCAGGGGGTCATCACGGGACTGGCAGCCCGGAGACCAGCGGCCCTGTTAAAGCGAACCGGAACACTCAACAGAGCAGCAGTCACTCAGGTAATGGAGAATGTACTGTAGTGTACGGCGGTCAGGGCACTGGTATTAGCCTCCAGTATTGGCCTGAGACCCAAATTGGCAACAGTACTTCAAGAACATTTGCACAGAATGTACTATTAATTGGTGTACATCGTACCTGTGAGATTGTGCGTCTGAAAAGGTGTCATTGACCAAGTATGTGTACACATGGAAGTTATCGTGGTGTCCTCTGTCAACATGCCAAACCCAGTCTCCTGACAACTGCATATAAATTCCATTTACATATTTTCTGACAAATGTCCAAGAGCAGAAATGGATGTTTAAAATGTTACAGGTAATAGACAGTAAAGTGTAAGGCTTATTGCAAAAACACATCCATCCATCCATCCATCCATCCATTTTCTATACGAGCTGAAGTCTATCCCAGCTGACTTAGGAGCGAAGGCAGGTCGCCAGTCTATCACAGGGCCACACAGAGACAGTCAATAATATTAATAATAATACATTTTATTTGTAAGTGCCTTTCTTGACACCCAAGGTCGCTTTACAGGAAAAACAAATACAACAAAACAGATAAAAACATAAAGATGAACAAACATACATAAAGAAAGAGGCAGCTAGAGAAAATAAATAGCCTTGAACAGCTGAGCTTTGAGTCTAGATTTGAAAAGAGGCTGAAAGTCAATATTTCGAATGTCCGGTGGGAGTGAATTCCAGAGTTTGGGAGCAGATGGAGGAAGAGGAACTGAGAGAGCAGGTGGAGGAAGCGATGTGAAGAAGATCAGACAGATAGGGACGGTTGAGGTTGTGAATGGCCTTAAATGTATACAGGAGGATTTTGAATTCTATTCTGGATTTGACAGACAACCAGTCACACTCACACCTACAATTTAGAATCACCTATTAACTTCAGCATGTCTTTGGAATGTAGGAGGAAGCTTGAGAACCCATGCAGGCACAGGAACATGCAAGCTCCACACAGACGATTCAAACCCTGGACCTTTGAGCTGTGAGGAGACAGTGCTAGCTACTGTTGCAAAAATGACTCAGAATAGCTGCAGTGAATAGCTGGTAACACTTTGGCCATATTAAACCATCATATATCGGTAGGTAAAATGAAGTTGGGTCTACTGAGTGAAGCTTTACTCAAGGCTGCACCTGTCATTAAATGCTTTCCCCACAAAGCGAAGTGCTCCCCTGGGCTTCAGTGTCTGCTGTCCCTGTTCTGCTTCTTAACAGCGCTCTGTGGAGATCTTACGTGTAATGGAAACTTGTAAAAATGAATATTTCCCTCCTGTATGTCATGACATGGGCAGTATACTGCTTCACATCTTTCATCCACAACGATGACAAGTTTAAGAGGGCAAAAACGTCAGGCTTCCTGCATTTTTGGCCAGTGCTGGTAGTTTGTTTTCTCAGCAGTGAGAGACTGAGTAACCTTTATTACCACGGTCTTCCAGTGGTATATGTTATCGTAAATCCTTCCTTTGAGACTGTGTGAAAAGAGTATTTGGAAGGAATCAGAATCAGCTCTATTGGCCAAGTATTCATGCAAGGAATTTGGCTCTGTTTTATTATGTACAGCTACAGACATGTACTAAAGCTAATGCTTGAAATAAGGAAAGGACTTAGTGCAAGTTTCGCTGATTGTGATGACAGGAATAAGAACATTTATTAATTATAAATACAGGGCTTTTTGTCACTTTTATACCATAGGTGGTTGATGATGCAAAGAAGGAGAGAGAAATGTTGCTGGAATGGAATTTTAACAGGTACTGAGTGTACAGTATTCCTGGTTATAGAATCAAAAAGAGTTGTTCCTGTCATCATGGACCGATTTAACTGTTTGTCAGAGTTATGGCCTGTGGGAAGAAACTGTTTTTATGTCCGGTTGTTTTGGAGACCAGGCATAAAGTCCTCTGCAGGCTGTTAGGGTGTCCTTTGAGCTAGAGGTGGGTGCTCAGGCCGAAGCATCAAATGCTGATGTTTTGGGGCAGAATCATGCTCACAATGTGAATCACATTTGTCCCCCTCAAATTTAGTTAAACTCATGTGATCACAGGATTACTTGTGCATATGGTTTTCTGGATACGAAGCCTGTAACTTCAGCTCCAGGCTAAAGGGGGGAATCAGAAACCTCTGCATCCTGTTTTCGCTCTAATTTTGTTTTGAAAGTTCTGAAGTGGTGGTTTGTATCTGCGCTTATTTTTGTTGGTCCACTCATTGCTATTCTCCATCCAACATGCTGTCTTATGTTTACATAATAAGCTGCAAGGTCGCTGTAGTGCCGGTCCTCAGTGTTAGTCAGCTACCTCTCCAGTGAGTCTCTCGTACTGTAGACTAACTCCACCCTCTGAGACTGCAGCTGGTAATAGTAGCCGTCTTTCTCATGATGGGCAGACTTTATGTTATCCATGTTCTGCTCTGCAGCTTTGGTGAACTTGTTGTGCTTTTCCGTTAGCACCTCCTTGGCTCGGCTCGGAGGTTTTCCATTAGGATGTAGTAGCTGGTACCAGGTGGGGTTCCAAGCGAGCCGAGTCGAGCCGACAATGTGACGTCTGCAGAGTACAGGCCACTGATTGGACAGGGAGTGACGACACATGAGAACGACTCCTTCACAAAAGCCAAACCCAGCATTTAAAAATACAAAACTGTAAACAGCGATGGTGCGCATTGCTCTTCTCGGAACTTGGCAAAATTTGAATATGTCAACTAGATCTGTACCGTGGACGAATGAGGAGGTCGAGACTTTTCTGTCTTTGGTGGTGGACCAAAGAATATAGAGGGAGCTGGACGGAGAAAAAATGGTACAAATTTTTAAGGAAATGTTGGAGTACCTCTTCAACTTTTGTCCTTTAATATGCACATTAATTGAGGTGAAATGTTTAGACTCAAGTAGGGCCTGATATGTGCTGGCCATCGAGACACCGTGTCTTAAAGTGGCGCCAACTCTTAGTCTGACTACTTAGGCTGACAAACACCAACTCTCTTCTGCTGAAAAGTGAGCTATAAAACATGTCATTTCTTGTTTAAAAAAAGAAAGAAAGTTAAACAAACTGAAACATGGAGAACAAAGATGAAATGTGGTTAAATATTTAAATTCAGAAGAACATTAAACTTAATCCCTGTGTTGACTGCATTGCGACTGCACTGTGTCTTCCCTGCAACAACTAAGACAAAAAAATAACACTCGCATGGTTTTCAAAAACTTTTCTGCGAATGTTTGTTACCATGGTAACCAAAGCCGTTGACAGGCTAGCCCAACGTGAAGACCTGCAGCCACCTGACCTTCATCACACCCAGAGACAGAGATTTCGCCTCATCCTGTCGCCTGGCAACAGACATCAGCAGCCGCTGTCTGGTGTCCAGGAACAGCAAACCTGCTTCATTAGCTGCCTCTTTTGCTGTCTGCTCCAGAAAATGCTAGAAACCTTTCTATTTTGGGATTCCTTCATCCAGGAATTGTTTGCTTTTTACATTTAAGCCCAGATGAGCCTGATACAAATCCTGGCACCTGTGATTTGAATGTTGAGTTCTCACAAACCACCACTCCATCTTTAATGGCTTCTCTCCTTTGCCTATTAAACCTCAGTGAAACGTTGCTAAAGCTGTTTTAATTGCTAATATGCCGTTATCTCTTTTAGCTCTTCTTATTTTTCTTCAAAGTTTGGTGTAAGTTGCTGTACTCTTACGAGTCTTGTGATGAAACAGCTGCCTCCCCGTGCCTTCAGGCTTTTAATATCAAGCTGTGCCACTTTTAATTGAAGTAGTTTTTATTTAGCTTTAAAAGCAAAAAGGCAGTTTCATATTTCAACTAATCTTTTACCTTCAATCTTTGTTTTGCATCCTTTGCTTCAGTCACACAGAACCATTAACTATCAGACATCCTCTCTTACTGTTTATTTGTAGGAGTAGTCCAGCTTCTACAAATCATTTTACCTTTGGATCAGTCTACTGCAGGGGTGGGCAAACTTTTTGGCTCAGGGGCCACATTGACTTTTGAAATTCAACAGACGGGCCAGACCAGCATCAGATGGTTGGAGATTGTGCAAACTAATATGAATTACATGTTAAAGACAATACTGACAAAGTAAACAATACTCGCATTCAGTTTCAGTGGGAACAGTGTTGTTGGTCACCCTTTTTTGCCAGCGCATCAAAGTCTGGTGTCAAAGTTTCTTCAAGAAACTTCATGAACCGACGATGCTGAAGCCCTCTCGCTCGTACAAAGTTAACCAGTTTTACGACTGACTTCACTACATGCTCAAGATGCAAAATAGACTTACAGAGCGCTTCCTGATGGATTATGCGGTGTAGGAAAATCACATCCAGCTCAGGGTTTTCCTCCTTCACCTTATCCTGGATTGTTTTCAGCAGCCCAACATTTTTCCTGTCGAGTTTGGCGACATTGGCGAGTTTCCACCACGGCAGCTTCATCCTCTGGATGACCCCTGACACCCTGTCCTACAAGTCCTCTCCACGTGTTTTCCCCTTCATGGATTCCATGGTCAAAAATTCCTCCGTTGTCTCAAAATATTCATCAATCCCTCCAATAAAAATTAGAAGCTGAGCAGTGTCTTTTATGCCACTACTTTCATCCAGTGCTAATGAATATAGCTTGAAGGACTCCGCTTTTTCATTCAGTGAGCTGGCTAAGTCTTCGTCGATTAGTTCAACACGCGAGTAACTGTCCTGCGTGATAAACTAATTTTTTCAAATTTGTTTTTGCTCTCTGGACACAGGAGACCTGCTGTCTCTACCATGCATTCTTTCAAAAACTCCCCTTCGGAGAAAGACTTGCTAGCCTTTGTATTTTGAATGCTAGCAAATAACTTGCCTTCGTGCTTAACTCTTGAATCGTAGTTTGCCGAAAAAGCGTATTTTGCTGAGTGTGTAAACCGGCTGCCAGCCTCTGACCGTAGCTGTCCGTCCTTGCGCTGACTGGTTGCTAGCGTAGTTAGCATGCTTCGTGGAAAAGTGCTGGCTGATATTGTATTCTTTAAAAACCGCAACTGTTTCATTGCAAATAAGACATACAGCCTTTTCAGGGAAAAAAATATTTAGTAGTCTACGCCTTCTGAAACACTCGACACTCACTGTTGACTTTTCTTTGATCCACTCACTTTTACGGCAGGGCTCAATGCAGTTGCAAAGTAGAAGAAGAGAAAATAAACCAACAAACGTCACTTGTGTCTGGAGCGCCATCTAGTGGGGACAACAGAAACGTCGGGTACTGCAGGGGAAGGCCAAATGAATGAATGTGGTCTTTACTGTAATTTCGTCAATTCTAATATTGACAAAATTATTTCGCGGGCCTGATTGAAAAGCCCATGCCTGGTCTACTGTATACTAAAGATTATCCCCTTCACCTCCCGCTCTAGAAAACAAGACAGAAAACAAGACCCTTCATTCAGCGTCCTGAAGCCCAGTACAGGAAGCCGGAGGTACAGAGGCGGCTGTACAGGCAGCCCGATCCACAGAGAGGCCAGAATGCAACTCCAGTCAGGAGACCTTTTCAGCTGCGACGGCGGTAAGAACGCCAAATGATGCTTGTGTGCTGTCTCAAAGTGCACTAAATACACGGAAAACAATTGAAGTGGTGCTATTTTTATAACACTTTTAACCTGCCACACCTCCAAACCTGCTGGCAGGTTTGAAGGTCTTGTTATCTTTAAAAAGAATTACCCAGAGTGACATTATTTATCAGAGCAAGAAACTGGCAAGAAACTGTGAAATCAGGAAGAATCACCAAACTTCTGAAGTCAAGGCCTCAGTGATACTCCCCAAACCAAAGAGCTGTGTCTGTCTGTTCTGTCCCGTCTTTATGCAGCACATTTCGATTGATCTACACTGTTTAGACAGCTGTATTTAATTACTTTCTTTATGTTTTTTAATCCATGCAGACCACTGCCGCCTGTCCAGCAGACTCAAAGGGAAGCTCGCCAGGCCACTTTTCTTTTTCGCAGAGGACTCAAGGTACTTCAAGTTACTGCATTTCACTGGTAGCATTTCAGTGTTCTGTGTGTGTAGATGTAATCAAACATGTATTTAAAGCGGTTAATCTGGATAGTTTAAGACTTGTCCTTTAGCTGTCAATGCCTCACTGCTTATTCTTTATGTCCTTGGCAGGTACAGGCCCACGTGCAGAAGCCAAATCCCCACTCTTCTCCTGTCAAAACAAGGCAGTAAGTTTTCTTCTCACAGTCTATTTTGGTTCCACTTGTCCAGCTCACTAATTGTCTGTACTGCACTATTGTTATGTCCATATGTGAGGAAGAGGAACTCGCACTGAGGATATGAATCACTCCGAGGGGGAAAGAGGACCATTGTTTGCCGCTTTAGGGCCAGTGTCTGCTGTTTGTGTTCTATGAGACACCTTTTCCGTTTGTCCACCAGGTGGCACACATCGACCAGCAGCAGTGGGATCCTGACGGTTTCAATTGACAACCCTACAGCCAGGACTCAACCCGAGTGAGTGCACAAACCCTGCAGGACACCTTAAAGGACAGACAGATTTTAGACATGCTGATGAGATAATGAAGTGAAGCACGTTGTATGTGGCAGATATTTGCATCCACGTCCTGACACATTCTGACTTGCTTCTAGGCCTCCTACTGCTTGGACTCTGCATCCTCCAGCTGCCAGTTCCGCTCCTGTTAAGGTGGAAACGGTGGAGAAGAAAATACCAAAAGGAGTGCCTCTGCAGTTTGACATCAACAGTGTCGGGAAGCCGGTAAATTCCTGCGTGGTTGATTTATTCAGTAGGGATGCAAATTTGAAACCATTTCCTCAATCAATCGATTAATCATTGAAATAACTGAACAGTGGATGTATTTCTATGAGCTGATAAAACCTTTATAATCACTGACCTGCTGCACATTCAGCATGGTTACTTTAGGAGTTTGAAGAGCAGATAAAGCTAATGCCATACTAGCTAAGTTTAAAATTAACCCTCGTGTTGACCCAGTTTAAAGTTTGAAGGGGGGGGGGGGGTATTTTCACAGTGAAACATTTTCAGCATTTTTTGGTGGAAAAAAAAGAAATGTTAAAAATGTTTCTTTAAGAACATTCACATAAAAATCAACCAAAATCCAGCGAAATTCGCTGGATTTTGGTTGATTTTTATGTGAGTGTTCTTAAATAAAATATTAAGTTTTACTGATACATATGCAATCACTTTAGATATTTTTAGCATTTTTTGGAAGATTTTTACTAATTCTTTGAAAATATTTACAAGAGTTTTCTTGCCAAATTTGGGGATTTTTTGAGGGGAAACTTTTAAGGAATTATCGGAATTTTATTCCTGAAGGTTTTGCAAATTCTTCGAAATTTGGGGAATTTTTTTTGCAGAATTTTTGGATTTTTTTCAGACAAGGAAACAATATCTTTGGTGTCCATAAATAAAAACAACAGGAGTTTAACAGCTGGTGCCACAATGTACCACAGCAAACCTACAGTACAGTTTCTGACATCCATGTCCCTCATTTTGTTTTGTTTTTTTGTCTAAATTATTGATGAAAATGACTTGATTGACAATTAATCACTACCTTTTCTAGTACACAAGCTTTGGGTGATTTTCATTGCAGGTGTCCTGTGTTTTGACTTGTTCTCTGTGGTCTTTTTGCAGCAAACATCGATGACCCTGAATGAGCGATTCCGCATCCTGAAGGATCGGCGCACCGCCACAGCTCAGAGCAGTAAAGGCAGCAGATTTGTTACAGTGGGTTAGCAGAAGAAGAAGACAGAGTTGATGCTCTGAAGCCCCCCCCCTCCCCTGTGCTGTTCAGACCTCCAGTGACCCCACCTTTCTGATGGATTGGACAGTGCTGACCCACTGACTGGCTTTACTAATAGGAGGGAGGGCGACCACGGGACAAATGAGTACAACGTGCACCACTGGTCAGCTGGGAGAACTGAAGCACGCAAATGTCGATGGAAGACTTTGTCTAAAATAAGTTCCCATTCATTGTCCATATCATTGTACTCAGCTGTTTGTGTTGTGGATGTTCAAAACCGGGAAACAAAGAACCTTTTTTCCCCCCATTTGGACTTGGAACTGTCGACACTATTAGAAGTATTTCATTTCAGACGGGGCCGCTATGTATTTGCAAGGTATGTTCTGACACCGTTTTTGAGAGATTTGTTTTGTAATGTTTCTTCAAATTAATTGGTTTGTCTTTAAAGATTGTCGTAGTTGTGTAGCTTCAGATCAGCTTGTAGCACACTGACGCCCAACACGCTTCAAATCTGAATCTTGTCATCAAACAGTGCCATCTGTCTGTGGATTATAAACCAGACACTTCCCTCTTAATTTACTGCGACCAGGTGTGACGGTTTTTACGCGATGTGCTTCACATATCTGGAAAGTTTACATCTGTAGCTCTGTATCCTGTGCAGATGTTGTGTTAATGAATGGAAGGAAGGGATGCATTGACGTTTGCACATATTTAGGTGGTTTATCCCATGAACAGTCAAACGTTTCAAATGTCTGCAGAGCTAGAAAATATTTTGCAATGTCTTTGTATGAATAAACTGGTTTCTGGAACTTTCTAACAAACGAAACCGATGATGTGTTCGAATCTGAATATTGCTTTTATTTAAATACATTAAAATTTGCAATGTAACAAAACTATTGGCATATGAAATTCAAACACCATTTAAATGAACAAAACATGGCTCACTTCATTTTTTCTGTGACTAGTGTCAGAAACACTAGGTTGTTTTTCTCTGTCGACTCTCCACATCGTTTCCCCCCCGTTTACACTGTTCACAGACTATCTTACAATAAGAGTGCTGAATAAAAATGAGGTAAGAAAGTGGTTTGAAGATTACAGATCATGCAGAACATGCTGAACAGCAAAAAAAAATATTTTGTGAAGGAGGAAGTAACAAAAAAAAAAAAAATACATGTGTGCATTTCAAAATAATCAATTTACACAGCTTTGCATCTTTGGTTACAAAGTATGTTGAATGATTTCACAGCTTTTCCCCCCCCTGGCCCCATCAGGAAAACAATGGAGAAAAAAAAAAGTGTAAATAAGGAGGGGGGATGTGGCAATACTAATTCACTTTTAGATCAACCAACAACTGAATTTTCATCTACTGCTCCAGCAGGTGAAAATTTGACGTCAACAGATGAAGAGTTGCCCATCAAGGCTCTTAATACTTTACAAAAATGTACATTCAAACTGGATTTTGACTCAAGCTATGAATTGGCATCTGCAGCGTCAAATCTGCATTAGTGTTCAATATTTGTCAGAATTTCTTTTTTCTTCTTTTTGCCTACATTTAACAAATATATAGCATTGCCTGGCAAGTGCGGCCAATCTGTTGAAACACTGTAAAAGAGAAGAGGAAACGAGTCAAAAAGGGCTACTGTTAAACAGGTTTCATGAAATTGTTCATTTATGAAAATAGCAGCCCTGTAATAAATTAAAAAAAAAAAACACTTAACAGTAGAACTCAAAAGATTTGATGTAAGGGTTGGACTTGATGTAAAAAGTAACGGCAGCGGTGTGACGCTCCCAAAAACAGACTCTCTCTCTCTCTCTCTCCCAGTTCTTACTTTACAACATGAAACAGCAAGGCTAAAAATACCCCTTTACCCACGCAGTTATTTCATTTAAAAAAATAATCGCTTTCTTTTGACAATCACTCCCCGTCTGTCCCGAGGCGAACCCCTCGCTTTTTCTCCACAGCCACGCACTGAGCAGGTCAGGTCGCAGGATGCATTTGGCTCCAAGAAAACATCTCCTCAAGCTCGAACCCAGCAGTCCATCGATCCGGGATCACAGCCAAGATGGACAAAAAAAAAAACAAAAACAGAAAACACCCCGACCTTCCCCCATGCTCCGTCTCCACACACACACTTCGTCCAAGTCCCTCCGTCTCTCTCACTAGATGATTGCATTAACACTGGAAAGGCCCACAGTACAGACGCACACACACTTACATTCAAACACCAATTCACAGTCTCGCTTGCTCACACACGCTCACAAGCACTGTACTTTGTGGTCAAGCTGGTGGCTAAGAAGACAGTTTTTTTTTTTTCTTCTTTTAAATTTCACATACACTAATTTGTAATAAGTTGCAGAGACGATGCTCTTCTTTTTCTTTTCCTGCCCCGTGTGAAGCAGGGCAGATGCACTTCAAGCGGAGGTGACGTTGGGTGGCTGCTGCTGCTGCTGCTGCTGCTGCTGCTGCTGCTGCTGCTGCTGCTGCTGCTGCTGCTGCTGCTGCTGCTGCTGCTGCTGCTGCTGTTGGCCGGGATCGAGCTGCGGCTGAGTCTGGAGCTGCTGGGGTTTGGGGTGGTGTTGGAGTTGGGGGTGCGACTGCGGCTGAGGCGGAGCTTGAAGCGGCGGCGGCGGCTGGGTCTGCTGCTGAGGCTGGCTGAGTCCTTGCTGGGGAGGCGTGGAGCCGGCGGCCGACTGGGTGGACAGCTGAGAGAGCTGCTCGCTGTTGGCCAGAGACTTCAGCACGGCGTTCTCCCGCTCCAACACCGAGTTCCTCTCAAACAGCTCCTTGATCTGCTCCTTCAACACCTCCACCTCTTCGCGCACTGCATACATCAGATGGCTTTTCACCAGGTCCTGGAGGAGAAGAGGGAGCAGTGTGAGGCATGCTGCAAAAACTCAAAATCTTACCAAGTCTGTTTGTCTTATTTTTGGTCAAAATGTCTCATCCCACTTGATTTAAGATAAATTCACTTAGCAAGTGACATTTCAGCAGATGGAGGGACTTGTTTTAAGACCATGCATCTTAAATACACTATATTGCCAAAGTATTGGCTCCCCCATCCAAATAATCAGAATCAGGTGTTCCAATCACTTCCATGGCCACAGGTGTATCAAATCAAGCACCTAGGCATGTGGACTGCTTTTACAAACATTTGTGAAAGAATGGGTTGCTCTCAGGAGCTCAGTGAATTCCAGCGTGGAACTGTGATAGGATGCCATCTGTGCAACAAATCCAGTCGTGACATTTCCTCACTCCTAAATATTCCACAGTCAGCTATGAGCTGTATCATAATAAATGTGGAAGTGTGTGGGAACGACAGCAACTCAGCTACGAAGCGGTCGGCTACGTAAACTGACGGAGCGGGGTCAGCGGATGCTGAGGCGCATAGTGCCAAGAGGTGGCCAACTTTCTGCAGAGTCAATCGCTACAGACCTTCAAACTTCATGTGGCCTTCAGATTAGCTCAAGAACAGAGCTTCAGCAGAGAGCTTCATGGAATGGGTTTCCATGGCTGAGCAGCTGCATCCAAGCCATACATCACCAAGTGCAAAGCAAAGCGTCGGATGCAACGGTGTAAAGCACACTGCCACTGGACTCTAGAGCAGTGGAGACGCCTTCTCTGGAGTGACCAATCGCGCTTCTCCATCTGGCACTCTGAAGGATGAGTTTGGGTTTGGCAGTTGTCAGGAGAACAATACTTGTTGGACTGCATTGTGCCAAGTGTAGAGTTTGGTGGAGGGGGGATTATGGTGTGGTGTTGTTTTTGGCCCCTTAGTTCCAGTGAAAGGAACTCTGAATGCTTCAGCAGACCAAGATGTTTTGGACAATTCCTTGTTCCCAACTTTGTGGGAACAGTTTTAAGCTGGCCCCTTCCTCTTCCAACATGACTGTGCACAAAGCAAGGTCCATAAAGACATGGATGACAGAGTCTGGTGTGGATGAACTTGACTGGCCTGCACAGAGTCCTGACTTCAGCCCGATAGAACACCTTTGGGATGAATTAGAGCAGAGACTGAGAGCCAGGCCTTCTGGTCCAACATCAGTGTGTGACCTCACAAATGTGCTTCTGGAAGAATGGTCAAAAATTCCCAGAAACACACTCCTAAACCTTGTGGACAGCCGTCCCAGAAGAGTTGAAGCTGTTATAGCTGCAAAGGGTGGACCGACGTCATATTGAACCCCATGGATTAGGAACGGGATGTCACTTCTGTTCATATGCGAGTCAAGGCAGGTGAGTGAATACTTTTGGCAATATAGGGCATCTTGTTAAGTCAAACAATCTTGAAATGATCTTGTTTTGTGTTGTATTATACAAGAAAATTCAAAAACAAATTTAATACATCTCAAATTAGGAGGTTACATGAAAGCAAAAATCTATTTTTGAGTGAAAAACTGCTCTTCAAAGTAAAAAGTTCCTTGAAATAAGTTTTTTTTTTTTCTTGTTTTGAGAGGGGCATCTTTTCCAGTGCAACACAACACGGCTGATTTTTAAAGTTCTGCGCAGCAGACACAGACATGTTCGAGAACCTCACGGCTGAAGCTCCTCATTTATTCCTTCTCTGTGCAGTCACTCGACCCTGCTGTGCTCAAAGACAGGCTACTGCCAAGAATAGAAAAAGGATGGGTCAATTTAAATGCCTTGAATTCAGCAACGGGATACGTTTCAGGGGTGTAAGAGTGTTTAAGTTCACTGTCCTGGTGTCGCTGCCTTCCATGTAACTGAAAACCTGCTTCGTATGTTTCAAATTCAAATGTAAGGGAACGTGTGACAGAAGAATGTGATCAGCGGTAGATGGACTACTCACCATTGCCTGTTCAATTTTATTATCAATGGCAACAACATTGGTTCCAGAGGCACTGCAAAACAAAGAGAGGACACAAAAAGTTATTAGAATTCATCACAGGAGTTACAGGGTTAGTGTTAGTGTGTTTTCAGTGGAGAAAACAGCTGCACTGAACTACAATTTAGAGTTACTTTCTCCTACAGTATATCTGTACAATACAGGCAAATATTGTACTTTTCACTCCACTGCATGTCTCTCATAACTCGCTTTGCAGATTTAGTTTATTATCACAGTAATATAATTGCACCCATAATAAGAAAGAAATTGTGATGAAACGCTAGATTAAGTTAAAATTTTATTGTAGATTAAGTTTATTGATCTCCGAGGAGAAATTCACGAGCTACCCAGCAGATATAAAGTAGTTAAATCACTTGTACCTGCTCTAATGAACACATTAATGCTTCAGTAAGTCTAATCCAATAATATAAATTATCTGCATAAGTGTACTGCAACTACATTCTAATGTTATTTTTTTTGTAGTTTCACATGTAAATTCAAATGCATGGCTTGAAAGTATGTTAGAATATAGAATTTTAAGTTAACTGCAAGATCTAAAGTATTTTTATTTATACCTTTGGTCATATTTCTACCCGTTTTCTGCTTTAAAATACCAGCAAACACTGAAACAGACAAGAATCTTCACAGAAAAGACACGACCAACTGACAAAAAACTCGGAGAAGCAGATGAGACTGCTGCTCTGTGACAAAAAAAAAGTAGAAGATCTGAGCACTTCTTACACTTCTGGTCATTTTTCTGCTTTAATGTCTTACATAGCAAAGTCACAAAATCCCAACAAACACTAAAACAGACGAGAATCTTCACAAAAACGCACAATGAGCTCATTAAAAACCTCCAAATCAGGGAGAAGAGGATGAGATTTAGTTGCTCAATTAATCAAACAACAGGCCATCAGTCAGCACATATCTAGGACATATCATAGAAAATGACCTGTCACCACTCTGGGCCATACATGTGCCTTACAACTCCAATCTAGGTCAGGTCATGCCAAGGAAAGATGAGAGAAGTTTGGCTGCAGGCAACAAACAGGCCCCAAAGGCAGAGCAGATAATGTATCGCTCACTTTAACTGCCACATGAAAACTTTCCAGAAACATGCGGATAAACCACCGGTGCTGCGATTAACCCTGTCTGTCTTTGCTCTGATCTGTGTGAATCGCGGCTGCAGCTGCTCGGAGCGCAGCCGCCCGTCGGTACCTGCGGTGAGGGCGGAGGGAGCGTGGGGGGTCGCAGCTGGGAGGCCGGTCGGGCTCTCCGGGGCAGCCCGGGGGTTTGTAGGAAAACGTGCACGGCATGTCGCTGCGGGAGCTCCTCCGGTAGCGGCGGACAGAAGGCCGCCAGAGCGCACCGGAGGCGGCGAAGCAGGAGGTTACTGTGACCGCATATGGAATACTGAAACCCGAAGCGACGGGTGGAGAAGGCGGAGGAGCTGACAGGAGGCGGAGACACATGTAGGATTATTTCTGGCTCCGCCCGCCGCTGTAGCCATTAAAAGCACCACAGAGTAACTGTACTTGATATAAAGAGCTGCAGGGAACATATGTGATAGTAAAAACTAGATTTGAATGATCATTTATGCTGTTGCTAAAGAGTTATATGAACAATTTATCTCTGAGCTGGGGTTTTTCTTTCCACCTGTCTCCACTGAGGGTAAATGGATCCTGGTGGAGCAGGTGTGAAGATTTAAGGACCTGGAGGTGCAAGTCTGTGAGGATCTGTCATGGATCAAACACTCTGGCCACCAGGTGAAGAAGGAGAGTCCGTGACTCCATCATGAAGGTCCTCAAGACTTTCGACTCTGGAGTTGTGGGTCAATATAGAATTGAGGGACTTTTGAAGTCCATGGAATATATCTTACATGCATTTTTATCAAAAGTTAAAAAAATGTTTTTTTATGTTTATTATGATAATGTCTTTACAAATGTCATCATTATTTATTATGGAAACAATCATTTATTACTAAAAATGACTGAATATTACTAAAACGTCAACTAAGTAACTGTCCAAATTTAATAACAACCACTTTCTTAAAACACCTCTCAAGGAAGTGTTAATTCCAGATCACATGACCTGCTCCACATGATGTCATTTCCTCCTGAAGAAAAGACTGGAAGACTCCAAGGCTTTCTGAGTTATTTAATGACGGCTGTGCTTCTTGTTCAGTTTTTGCATGCAAGTGTGACTACAGAGAGAGAAGTGGCTGCATCTGTTTGAAAGCAGCACATTTCTTTTATTTTAGCAGTAAGTGATTGGCAAAATAAACAGTACAGATAATCGGAAGAATGATGAATATCGGTCCTGATAATCAGCCAGGCTAATAATCAGTCTATCCTTTCAGGGAGTGCTGATGTCAGCAGAGAGAATCATGGGGACAGTGATCCCCACCCTCCATCTACAGGAGCTGAAGCATGATCAGGCCAATCAGGATCATGGAAGACCTGTACTACCCCAGCAACGGACTGTTTTAATGGCTACACTCTGGACGGGGCCTACATGAGGTCAACACAGACAGACTCAGGGGCCGTTTACACGAGGACGCTTGCAGGTAAAAACGGCAAAATATTTCAACAAAACACCCTACCGTTTATACGAGGACGGCGTTTTGGGGGCTTGAAAACGCAAAAATTTGCAACCGGCCTCCAGAGTGGAAAAGTAGAAAACGCTCCGCCGTTACGTTTCCGTCTAAACAGCAAAACGCAAAACTTTGACGAGATCTGACCACGTCGCGTACGCGATTACGTCACATACGTGCGCCGGTGTTTTGGTTTGCCGGCCGGATGTGTGATTATTACCATCCTTCGTACCTTCGAGCAACTCTGGTAGCTCTATGTACACTACAGGAGTCGTACCAACAAACGTACAAAATCTGTACAGATTCCATTCATGAACATTTACAGCGGCGGAGATCCGAAAAGGGAGATAGTACGCATGCGCGTAGACATGGCGGAGTTTTATCACAGCGCCACCCAGCTGCCTGGCATGCATATCCAATCGAATTCCACACACTATAGAGTCACCGTATATACGCAGATTTCCTTCAAAACCGCTCGTCTAAACGTGAAATGACAAGACGCCACTTTTGCGTTTTCTGTTAAGATGGTCCTCGTATAAACGGCCCCTCAGGAAGAGCTTCTTCCCTCATGCTGTCAGGACTGTGACCTCTGACCTAAATCCACATTGTAGCAGCTCATCTCTACAGTAAGACACAGCACACTGGATTAATGGAAACACGCATTTAACATACAGATGCGCATGCACACATTCTGACCATGAATGATTAAAACATGGATCAAAAAGCCCCTCAAAGAATTATGGAAAATAAAAACTCCAGTTAGTTGAAAATACAAGCTATTTAGTTTGTGCACTTGTTTTCTTTTAAAGTAAGGGTTTACAAAGTGTAGGAAACCTAAAAATCAGAATAACAACAGGAAGTCAGACAGTAACAGCTGTAAAAGGAGACAGGCAAAACAACAACAAAAAACACAATAGACAGAAACACGAAATGTAAACTGCACATTTTGATAAATAGAAGTCAAAAAAATAGAGCAATAAAGAACTTGATATTGCATACAGGTGAGTCTAAAAAGAGATTCTTTGAGTCTTTCCTCAGGCAGCTCGATGCAAAGCTGAGGGGCCTGACGGCAAAAAGCACCAACAACCTTTAGATTTTACCTTGGAACAGCCAGAAGGCCCGACCTGAGGATCTAAAGCTGCAAGCTGGTTCAAATTAGGAGAGCATTTGTGCTGTGTAGCTTGGGGTCGAACCCTGACAAGCTTTTAGAGTGATCAGTAAAACCTAACAATCAGTTTTAAAATGAAAAGAGGCCAGGAGTGCAGTGTTGTTTGCTAAAAACCGGTTAGGAGCTGCACTGCTGCATTCTGATCCAGTGGGAGGTGAGAGGCTGACTTTTGGTTTAAGTGAGTTTGTCAGTCCATCAAACAGCATGCAGCCAGACTTCATCCAGGACCTGAAAAGCAACATCAGCAGTCTATTGTGCAATAAAAAAAGTCCTGCCCAACAGCTGCATAACACCAGCAGGAGACTCCACAACGGAAACATATTCCTCAGAGACTTTTATATTCATATGTTGTTTAGCAAGCCTTATTTACCATCGATGCTTTCCTATATTTGCTACTTAGCAGATGACACTAACAAATGCGCTTTGGGAATCATGCCAGTACAAATACTACATGAATAAATCAGGAAAATCCACCCGGTATTCTGTGGTGGTTTATAGTGTTTTCTTCTTTTCTCTCTCATTTATCATCCGACAAGTTTTTCTGCTGTCTGTCTATATTTAAAACAGCAGCTACAACACCAACATGCTGCTGACACATCAGTGCTTTACTATTAGTAATCTAATGTTTTCTAACATGTCAGTCAGAGGCATGGATTTAAAACTCTGACTTTAAATGTGTTAGAGCATCAACACGAGAAACCATCAAAAGCACAACTGTCACACAATGAGGACGTCATGAATTTACAAAACCATTAATGCAACAGTTAAAAGTCTGAATCAGACATGCTGCATGATTGCACACTTCCAAAAAGCATATCTGTAACTGCAGTCTTTGTGATTTGCCTCCAACCTCTGACCTGGACCAAAGAAAGTACTGATTTACAGACAATGCTATCTCTTGATGTACAGAGTTAAATGATCAGTTATATAATGTAAACGTAAATAATATGAAATTGAAATGCCAGATGTCTGGGGAGATTTAGAAGCTGTCTCCATTTAATATTTTCTCCACCAGAGGGCCATGAAAAGCTGATTTTTCCAATGTTTAACTCAGTACATTAGCCCAAGCACTTTAATAAATACATTTATTAAACCCTTATAATCAGCAATTATGCTAACAACTAAATGTAGAAAGTTTTAATTATTGGCATCCTATTCATTTACTTAGCCCAAAAAGCAGTATCAGCTGAGCTCTAGTCAGAATCATGAATGCAGGTTTCTGCCTGCGACACTCAAGTATAGACTCCCACTGGAGACAAGATGTTCTGTTCCTGTGCACCGTCCAACTCATGTGTGCGAGGCCGGTGGAAGCTCTCAGTTGATTGTTATCAGCACAGTGTACAGGGGAAGGAATGTACTCCATACCTCTGCAGCTATGAAACACCGTCACTCACATCCCCTGTACTACCTTTGATCTCCGCCTGACATGGTGAAGTCAAACATGAGCTACACGAGTGCATCACACGGTGAACGATGCAGATACGCCGAAGAAAATCCCCACAGTGTCACTCAGGCAGTCGCACGCCCATCACTTGGAGGTATAAATCACAGAGAAGAATGCATGTTTCGCCGTTTCGGCAGTCAGTGCTCACTTAGTATCGCTGTCTTTGCCTCAGAGACCACACTGTGTGACCCCACCTCTGCCCCCACGAGCGCTTACATAACCGAATGCTGTAAAAAAAGAAAAACCGCGACTTCACCCAAATGTGTGTTTAATTTAGATGTGGCGTCACACACAGACCCTCCTATAGTCTTCCTCCCTAACAGGACTTTTCAATAGGCCTGTGCCCAGAGGAATCTCTCAGTCTATAAAACACAGACGCTCAGTGGACTCTCTGGGTTACACCCTTGTTGCTTCACCTCACCAGAGGCTTCAGACGGCGCAGAAAACAAAAACTTGCTCTATTATTAATAGGATCTGCAGCAGCACATGTGCACACTATTATACGCACATACTGCATATTAAACACATCATCTGTTGTAGGCCTGAGTTTGTCTGCCGAAAACCCACTCACAGATGCACGCAGTTCTACTTAGAGGTGGGTGATCCAGCCAAACGATCATATGATGAGGAGATCAAAATCTGAATCATAATTCTCCTCACAGATTTAGTTAAACTCATGTGATCACATGATTAGTTGTGCATATGGCTGCCTGAATACAAAGCTTGTCACTTTACCTCAAGTCTAAAGGGGTCAATACACAAATCTGCATTCTGTTTACGGTTCTGGCTGAAGGCCGTGGTTTGTATCTACACAGATCTGATGCATCTTTCAGAGTGTTGGTTCACTCTTTGCTATTCTTCATTGCAAAATAAACCACCAGGTCGCGGTTTGTGGTGTTCTTTGATGTCTTTCAGCCAACTGTGGGATGAAAACTGACCGGAGAAGAAGGTGAATGACACAGAAGGACGCTACAACAGCAACCTGTCCAGGCTGCGGGTAAGGAAACATGAGACAGAGCTAGCCAGTTAGCAGCGACTGACGTTTCAAAAATAAAAATACTTACATATAGCACCTTCAATGACACCATCAGCATGATTTCTCTGACTGGCAGATCACATGCTAAATTAAAGTAACCAATACAAGAAGCAGAACATCACTTATCCCCAGTTCTATTTTCACGAAACACAGATGACCTGATCTGACATTTAAAGACCAAATAATTGCAATGAATAAGTCACACAAATTCAACCAAGGCAGTTTGGTAAAGCCAAGGCACGTTTTTAAACTGGCACACAAGCGTTGGTTTTCATAAAGACATTACACTTGTCGTGTGTGAGATTGATGGGAGACATATGGGAAAAATTTGTTTAGTTAAGAAGACGTCAAGGCAGCTGTTCTGTGTACACTGTCTGGATGTTCGCCTGCCACCAAACACAGATTTCCCGGATTGTCAAAAATGGAGCAAATTTGAAAACTTTTGTGAATAAAGGCATCTGGGGAGGGAAATGTATTTGTATTTGTATTTATGTGGGTCCAAATCTCTCATGACAGCCCCTTCAAGTGCTTTACAGGTAAATGGTAGTAGGGGGAAAGAGGCTTGTTGTGCAAATGTCATTTATTTCTTTAAAATCGTGAATTAATCTCAATAAATGCAAGAAAAAAAAAAGAACGTTGCAAGAATGCTATTTTACTTGCTCAAATATTCTTGCTTGGTTTGGCCAAACAATTAAGAGAAAACAAAGAAAATCTTCACATTTAAAAAGCTGTCACCAAGCAGTCACTAAAACTATTAATAAATTATAACAATTGCTGCAGTATTTTGCCCCTGTTGAGTTCTCCGCTAATCGTTTTCGCTCTGTTGTCATCTAAGCTTGAAATTGATACTGTGCTGTAATTCTCTGTGCTAATGACCTCACTGTCATTAAAGTGGGGGGTATGAAGCGTTTCCTCCTGAGAGTTTTCCTCCAGCTGATTTTTCCTGGAGGCAACAATGAGGTTTAGGGAGACAACTGTAGTCAAACCAGAGAATAAAATGAGAGGAAAGCTCTAAACTCCCATGTGTACCGTCAGAGGAACATGTGACGGGCGAGTGATGGATCTGTAGCTATGGAGACAGGGAAAACATCAATAACACAATCACGGCTTTTTTTCCCAGAGTCAGATAGATTTTCACAGAGACCCGAGCCAAGATTTGGATAATGAGCTGTAGTTCTGCTTCCTGGAGTCACAGTGGGTAAGATGATTCTGTTAAGTCATGATGGTTTGGGCGGCTTCTCTCGACTTCAGCTGCAAATGTACAAGTTACACCGAAACAAGCAGGAATAACAATCAAGCCGAAACCATATTAGGACACCATCTGGTACTCCCAAGTAGAACTTCCAAAAACAACTGGCACTGGAGAGGTGGAGGGAGGAGGGGGGGGGGGGGGGGGCGGATTTTGGAAACCACAACATGAGTGAGTAGTGTTTTGGAGCTCTAGTTAAAACGCCGCTCCTGACACATATGATCTCATTTAAGGCCTCTAGATCTCCTGTCAAAGCTGAGAACTAGTTTGAGCGCTTGACTTCAAACCGAATCGCACTGAACGCACAGTTAAGCCACCTGCTCGTGTCTTTTTTTTTTTTTCCAGCACCAAGCTAACACTATATAACCAGTGATGTACAGTATGTAAGGTGAAGCCTAAGTGTTGGGTTGAGATCAAACAAAATGCTAATGAGGGTTTGAACTTACTCTGCCACTGATTGTGCAACCAGTACTTCTGTAAACTTTAACTTCTACATGAACAGGACTGATGTTTCTAAGCTTGGGGCAGAATTTGGCGTTTCTCATACGGTGCAAGCTGTAAAATAGGAATGTCAATAAAAAGTCCATTAGAGGCAGAAAAGTCTACACTTGCACATATCGTGGGCAAGCGGAGCGGTGGGGATGTATAAATCAATGGAGCATCAGATAGTTGTCATTCCTTGCCTCTGGCAGCAGCGTTGGCATTTTTAAGAGCAGAAGGCTTCCTTCAGTGGCACAGTAACAACAAATCCATCCACTGCCTGCCTGAGACATGATAAGACAAGTTCAGAGCTGACGAGGCAAAGCCTGATCGTATGCCCAAGGACAACAGGTGTACAAGTCAATCTCAGTCACCTTTGATGCATAAATGCCTCTAATTTGAATGCATTAATGTGGTTTTGTCTAAACTAGACTGTATTTTTCTGTCTAGATTCGTGGCTTGGCACTGTAGACGATGTAAACTAAAATAATCACAAAGTGTTTACAGAAGTCGTTCACACACTCAGATGTGCACACGTCTACTTTCATTTATCTGAGACCTGCCAACTTCCACTTAATGTAACACTACATTAGACAGCAGCGCATGTCAGCCAACAGAGAATAAAATGAGGAAGTATTAAAACTACAACCAAGCAAAGTGTGATAAGCACAAATTAAGTGAAGCAGCTGTATATATCAGGCTTCATTTTTTAGGTTTATCAGACCTGAGTGAATATACTGCAATAATGAGAACCAAGTATGATTAAAAAAACTGTAAATAGTATAAAGATAATAAGCAGAACATTGTCCAAAGTATTCTGCAGCTCAAATACATTCAGTGTTAGTCAGAGAATGTTGTTTGACACTTTTCATATAATTAAACTTCCTCTTGCTTGTATTTTTAACTAGTTGACTAAATTTCTTCCTATTTAAAAGGTAAAGTCTGACATTTTTATAACAACAGATATTTGCTTTCTTCTCAAAAGTAACATGAGACTGATGCTACTCTTACGTCTATATTGTACAGCCATGGTTCTGATATGGATAAATAGCTCGATGCTTCTCCTCTATCCAAAGCTAACAATGTGAGTTTTACTTATGTAGCACCTTTCAAGGGCAAATATCATAAAGTACTTCACAATAAAAAGCAAACAGGACACAGAGGAACGGATATTAAATCAGAAAATCTGTCTGTTAGCACCTCTACACTGATGTTGCTTGTTCAATCTTGTTTGTGCAAGAAAAAAAAAAGTGTTAAAAAAAAGACGTTTCCCAGGGTTGGAGTATGTATGGGACTTTCTTTGTAGGGCACAGCAACTTCCTCGAATCTCCGCTGGTTACCTAAGAACTGATCCTGACCAAGCCAGACTAAATTGTTCTGTGTGTAACTTCCTTAAACCTTAACATAAAAATAGTCTGTAGCTGTTGTTAATGAATAGTTCTATGGTTAAACGCTGCAGAAAAACAGCTAAAAATGTGAGGATGAAGAGAAAACCATGGCGACACAGAGGAGGATGACACACTACGGATGGTTCTTTGCCAGGAACATGTGCTAAATGAGCCATGAGGATTCTGCAATGAGGGGACTTTTATTCTGACAGCACACTCCTCTGCAACGCCTCTGACATAATTCTACTTTGGGGCAGTTGGTCAGGCCTAAAATATATATCGCAGCAAAGTTATGGCACTCTCGCATAAATCAACTTTATGCTACTTTTCCATAAAAATGAATGCAGGAGTGATGCTATTACACAGCTGACCAGGTGGTCTGACTCTAATGTGTCATCAGGAATACAGCTGGCGGCATACAGTGCATTTTGGCACATTTTTTACTCTCACAACCTTTTCTATGATTTCATCTGGTTGCCTCAGACACGATTCTAAACAAACCTGAATAAAATAGACCAATTATAAGTCGATATCAAAAGACACTGCCAACATTTACCAAACACAAATGATTGGTTATCTTTGCTTCTATGGAAACACAAGCAGCTTTTGGCCGAACAGTGTATCCAGAACAACACAGCTCCGAGACAAGAGCTGAAGCAGTGGGCTCATAACATCACTATTTATGCAGTTTTTCCTCTGTTGAGAGTTTAAGTCATCTACCTTACACAGAATAATGTAATTCTGACAGAGCCAAGACAACGGTAACTTTTTTATTTGCATGTAAACCAAAGCAGTTAAAGCAGCAAATGAAAATATAGTGTGTGTGTGTGTGTGTGTGTGTGTGTGTGTGTGTGTGTGTGTGTGTGTGTGTGTGTGTGTGTGTGTGTGTGTGTGTGTGTGTGTGTTTACAGTTCCGCAGTGGCTGGTGATGGTGTGTCAGCTGTATATTTCTCTAAAAACAAGTTTCGTTTCCTGTCACTCAGATATGGTTTCATGCGCTTCTCTTTTTAATTTGGTAAATGCCATCAGCCTTTCAGCTGGCATGCCCCCAATACCTGCATACCACACTGTCATTTATCAACTTTACAAGCCACCTGTGAATAAAAATAGTTCGACAACTGGTCACACTGTGGAGAGTGAACTAGAAACCTGGCTGTACTCTGGGTTTTCTACACACGGAGTTACAGGCAGCATGCCGGCATCCTTTAAAGCTGAAATCAACCACTTTAGAATATCAGTTTTGACTATTTACTGTAAACAAAAACCCTCTAGTTAACTGCAAGTCTTTGAACAGAAGAGATGTCACCAAAATGGAGTCCAGTATCGTAAACATGAGCTCGTAGATGATCAGATAGATTGTAAACACTCACTTTTACCAAATGACTTTAAGAGAAAATATCTGTGTGTAAATATGACCAAATTGGCTGTTTGAAACTATAATTAGACTAAAGATCTACTCAACTTTGATCATGGTATTTAATGTTTTTCATACTCTCCGTTTTCACTTCTAGAAAACTAATATGAGATTAGTGCATTCAGAGCTAAAACAATTAGTTAATGAATTGGTTAGTCAGCAGGTTGATGTCTGGTAGATTAAATGTCGTGTTGAGATAACTGGCATCGACCGATTACAAGCTCTGCATCAGCTGATTACAAGAGGAAAGATTATGCTGGTTCAGTTTGCACTGCTACTGGGACCTGACTAGTTACCTTCACAAAGAGGAGCTTCTAGTTTAGAAACGTAATGGCTACCCTGAACATAACATTTACGCAGAGCGGAGCTGATGTGCTGGGGAATGCATCTTTTTAGTGGCTATACCTGTAGAGCAAAACAACACAGTGAGCTTTCATTCTGGGATTACAGGGAGTTCCGACTTACATCGAAGTTCTTTCCTACAGATTGATGTAAGTCGGAACTCCGGAGGATATGTAAACAAAGTCGTTGCGTGCCTCAAGATATCGATCAGTTCTTCGTAAAAGTCATGAATAACAATGACTGTCAAGCATGAATGAGTCATTTTACAAGAAGATAAAAGAATACGTTTCACTGTTTTTACAACTTAATCGAATAATGCTGATGTTTGTTGGTGTTTTGCCCCATTCTGAGCGTTTTATTAAATCTAATTTTACTTCCATGATGTGTTGCTCTTCAGGCAGAATTACTGACGTACTTCTATTTCGAAGTTGTCTGTTGATAGTTGTCACTTCCTGTCAGCTATTTTGATGTTTAGCTTTACACAAGTACGTACTTTTCTGGATGCACAGCTCTCTACTTTCGACACAGAGGCAATGTCTTAAGTAATTAACTTCATTTTTAGACTTACTGGTTAAGTTAAAAGGATTTATTTACAGGCATTTCTGTTGTTTCATTCTGTTATTGTTGCAGTTTTCACTCTGTAATGTGTATCCAGAGCCACAGTAAAGAAGTCAAGTTTGCTACGACTCACGGCTCATTTTACAAGCACGAGTTTAACTAGTTGGACAGCTGCAGCTTTTACCATTACCTTTGCCATCAGAAGAGTCTGACTTACGCTTGGGAGGAGCCATAATGAAGGGATAAAAGTTAGCAAATGTAGCACAATCCAAGGTTTTGTACAATCGGAGAATGTAAACAAAGCCGTCTTATAGCGCCACGTGACCATGTATTTGTCTACCAACTATTTCCACGTAACCAGTTCTGATGTAACGACGAACCGCCGTAGGTTGAGGACGTTGTAAACTGAGGACCCTCTGTATATAGTCTTCAGCGTCTTGATCTAGAACAGTGCAAGTTTTTTACATTTTGTGCAATAAGAGTAGGTTTACATCTACAGACTGCAGTCAACTATGTAAAGATTAAACTAAGCAACTGTTAGCTGGTACTAGCAAATTAATGGCAACAAAGTTTGAAAATAAAAATACTTCACGACTCATTTCTGTTTTAAAACAGCCACACAAACCTTGCATAAAAATAGTCTTTTACATTTGCAGCCTAAACGTTGTTACTTTGAGCGGACATATACAGTATATCAATATAGCCACTGACTGATTCCTCATTCCAGCAATATCTTTTTATAATCTTTGTAAATTGAATATCTTTTCATGTGTCTTTTTCCAAAAAATTTAGATTGTTGGCCAGACATACTGGAAAACATTAAAACTTCACATTGGACTCGAAACTGATCGCTTTCATCATTTAAATCAATTTGGTAAATCCCTGTCATATTTATTGCTTACGATAAATTATCTGTCATGGTCCTAACTGGGTTAAACTTGTTTACTGTTACTCTCTGACCGTGTTTGTTGCTTGTCCTATTGGACTCTGTTCTACTGTTTGTCTTCACAGCCCAAGATCTCAGCATTTAAGTTGACACAAAACACTCTGGTAATCCAGGCCAAGCCTATGGAAGCAGTCATCAGGCAGTAAATAAAACTGAATTTTTAAGTGGCACGGACATTATATAAAGAGACAGGGCCAAAGTCCCAGAGGGAGAGAGAGGGAGAGAGGTTGGGGGAAAACAACAGAGAGAGAAACATAGATGTTGCTGAGAAGTCTATTGGCCAATCCCGCACTTGCTGCCAGGCTTTGTTTCCAAACTCAATCCATGCACGTGGAGAAAGCAAAGCTCGCTGCTACTGAACACTGCACACACATTGTTACACTCTTGCAGGCCTGCCCAGTCCAATCCAGTATAGTACTGTACCTATCACTGTGGGCCTTTGAGTCTCTTAGTCTGCTGCCAGACTGGAAGGCCTTGTAGAAAGCCTTGGAGGGATTCCTGTGTCAACCATATTCAGGGAAGAGAGAAGAAAGAGACAGTGAAGAGCTGAGACAATGAAATACACTCAAGTTTGATTCCTAGAAATGCTTTCTTGCGCAACTCCGTACCCGCTCATAAAGCTCTTTCACCCGAATGCTGCAGTTAGCTTGGCTGGAAAAAAAGGGGCTCTTATTCTTCAATGCAACATAGAGGACATTCAGAGTAATGCTTTACTCTGAATGTAAGAGGGCTGCTGGAGAAAAGACAGCCTCGGTTTAGGCAGGAATGCATGCTCAAAGGTGGGGACAGCTTCATAAACTTTAAAGGCCTCCCTCAGGCCATTGACCCAATATGCTGCTCAGCACTCATATTTGGGTTGTCATTACCCCTGTTTTCGGCTGCAAATTTGTAACCATTCTCAAGTGTTAAGCATGACAGGATATTGCTACCAAAACAGAAATATTTAAAAAAAAAAAAAAAATCAGGATCACATTTTAATATGAAGAGTTTCTTGTTATACCAAAATATATTTATGCCATTATAAGACGGTTTCATGTTATTAGAAAATAGAAATGAATGTAATAACACAATTTTTAAATGTAAATTCGTCATTTACATAAGTTCTAGCTCATGCATGAGTTAAGACATGGCGAGGTTTTGCTGGTGTTGAGAACAATGGATGATCCCTGCTGATTAATTAGAAAAGACGCTTCCCGAGTGTGCACTAGAACTTAATTAACTGTCTGCATGAGCTACATTCTGTGAACACCATTTCCTCATTCTAGCATGGGTTTCGTCTTAAAACAATATTAGTGTTCATATTATTATGTGTGAAATGTGACTTTATATCAGAATAAATAGCATATAGTTATAAAAAAACAATTAGAATGTCTGTTTCTGCATCCTAATAACATTCATATCATGACAATATCTTGTTTGATTGTAAAAAAAAAAAGAAAAAGCTTTGTGCTTTGACAGTACATTTATTATATTACAATGTGAAATCGACAAGTTTTCCTATTTCATGCGTGGTAACCACACACACACACACATATATATATATACACAGCTGGATAGGATATTTTAACTTTGATGAGTAGGGGTTGAGCCGTTAATTGGTCAGGGAGATTATGATATATTCTGAATTATTTTTTAAAGTATGCTACTTTTGCTCTGCCCACTGCTTTATCTAATTCGCTAGATGTCATAATCAAACAACACATACGGATAGATGTTAAAAAGCCATCTACTAATTTAAAAAAAAAAAAAGTAAAGCGTGAAGAAACAAAGCCTTTCCAACAAAGTTTTCTGTTGGAATTTGTTTTGTTTTTAAACTCAACACCTGCATTTTAATTGTTACTGCAAGTGGATATTGGTTCCAACTGTTAATAATCAGCATCTACCCTAAAAAAAACATACAAGTCGACTGTTAATGTTTAAGAAAATGTTTATTTTGAAGGCTAGAACTGAAAATTTGTCGCTATTCTGGTTCAAATACTCTCATATTATGTAATGTAACGTTACCGTCTGTATTCCTGGTAATTAGCTACAAGGACACTGTGTTCTATGCCAGAGATGTATCTCAGGAAGGGGAAAGGAAACCCCCGTGTTGACCCCTACACACACTCATTCAGGCACACACACACACACACACATTTCATCTACTCTCAGTTCATGCCTTCCAAAGCCAACTGCTGCTCTCCCACATTCACACAAGCATAAATGCACACTGACAGGACCATATGCACACATACGCACAAAGAGGAGTGAGCCAATGAGGACAGAGTTACACATGCAGCACAGGGGAATGAGGAGTTGATTTACAGCATGTGTGTGAATATTAAAGCAGCCAAGGCTCTTTTCCTAGAAATCTTTGGCACAAACTCCCTTTGTCACATTACCTCATGACTAAACACTCACAATCCTCCTCCTATGGCTCTGCTCAATATTACTTTGTGGGCACTGGCACAAAAAAAAAGGAAAAAAAAATCTCCACACACCTCCTTTTCCCAACTAATACTCTGTACAAGTCTGCCATCGGCCGAAATCAAGAAGATCAGATGACTTAGAATCCTCTTCATGAATGAGGTAAAAACCAGAGGAGTCATGATTCCCTGTTTTCAAGTAGCAAACACTCGGCTCTCAATGGCTCTCTTTGTAAGTCTAAAATGCAACAAGTCAATATCCATTTATGAAAGCCCCTCTTTGTAAACCAACCAATGTGTTGAGCAGCGGTGAAAGTGTGGTCTCCTCCAAAAACTCAAACTACAGAGGATGAATAGGACAGGAGGAGGGAGCCTTACAGATATGTACACACAAGAAAAGTCCCCCTTTCTTTCTCTAAACCTCTTTCTCAAAGCACATAAGCTAACCTGACAAAAAAGATGGCTGCACATGCTCAGGCTTTGCCAGATACTGCCCCGAAGCAAATGTATGACCTGGCAGCAAGACGAAAATAACCTTTTGTTGCATTTTTGCTGGTTGATGTCACGCATCGAGCCGCAGCATGACATGTTTTTTTCCTCATTTTCTGCAAAGCAGTGGCCGTGTCACAGGTTCAGTTTCACGGTGCAGAACCTCTTAATAACCTTGCTAAGTCAGTGAGCATGTGAAAAACCCACAACAGCCTTAAGTGATGAGCATGGGGAGGCGGTGAGGGGGGCCTTGTGTTGGAAAGTCTGTGCAAGTAGAAGTGCAAGAGGACAAAATAGGAAAGAGCAAAGTGTGAAAGGTACGCATGCAGAATACAAGGTGTCAAAAGAGATTTTTTTTCCTGTGTGTCATGGTGCTGCAGAGGCGTTATGCTTCACTGAAGGTCCCACCGAAGCAGACACACTAAAACTTAACTGCAGATAGGGGCGACGCAACCTACCATATGAAAACCACAAATGCTGTGTTTGGAAGACATGGGCTGCAGTGGAAACCCTCCCATTCTGCTCCGCTTAGCAAAGCGATTGTTTTAGTGTGTGCAGGCGCAGGAAGAAAAAAATGTCTGACGGATTACTAGCAAAGTAGGGGTGGCAGTAAATGGACAGGTAGAGTAATCTGGAGGCAGGGGGCACAGAAAGTAGAGGGGGAGGCTAAAAGAGGGTGTTGAAAGCTCTCACTGTTGGTGCGGCATGAGGAATCAGGTTCTCCGCAACATTCAGACATCTACCACAGAGCAAAAGTAGGTCAAAACTATTTAGATTTCAGCAGCCTCATGGGATTCTCTTTCAGCAGGTTTTGGGTTGTCGTCGAGGGAGATGGAGTGCAGGAAGGACCCGGAGCAACTGAATGATTACGCCATGGCCACCAGAGGAGACTGGAAGCCGGATCCTAGAGTCCTACTAGCATGGGTTAGTGCCAGTAAAGGCAAAAACTTTGTCCCTGTTAATTTATTTAATCCCAAAAGCTTCCCTTTTACAAGAACTCTAGAAACTGGTCAAAAACAAGCTGCTTTCAGGAGTTGTTTTGAATTTTTAAAGTATTTTAATCGCCGTTATCTAACAGAGACATTAATTTCACAACGTTATGCAGTGAACTTCTCCAAAACTAGAGTTCATTGGAGTGAAACCGAGTGAGCAAGACAGCAGATAAACTGAAAATTTATTTTCAACTTTTTAAGCATTACTGCAATAAAATAGCTTTTTGTGGCTCCACGGGGAGCTGTGCAAAGTTCTGATCATTTCTCTCAAGTGATGTCACTCGAGTGACCGCTGGCTGAGAAGTCTGAATGAAAACATAATTTGGGGCATAGAGTTAGAAAGAAGTGAGTTTATGAGACCCCTGTAGCCTGCTACTCATCTCTGCTGGAGGCTAGTGCAATCTACTGGTTCAAATACATTATCCTCCACCAGCAGACCATACCTGAGGCTTTGAGAAGGATAAAGTATGGAATTAAAAATAAACAAAAAAAACATCTCTCTTTCTTGACTGCAACAATTAAAAAACTGCAAGTCTTTGAGAAGTACAAGTCTACGTTTGAAAGGGAAAACAGTAAAGAAACATATTTTCTACTCTGGAGTCTGGCATCTTGCATGTTTTTAAATTTCACTCTCAACACTTTCTGCCTCCTTTCCAACACAAACAAAGTATTACATTCATAAACCAGTTTTAAAGAAAAACTCTTTAAACCTCCTCCTCTTAAAGCAAGCAGTTGCTTTTGGATCTGCTTTGCTAACTTTTGCATTTACTGAGATATAAGAAACATTCTAAATTCAATTCATGGTATTGAATGCAGCCTTTACTAGTCTCTCAATATGTTCAAGATCTGACATTTTAGGGAGTTATATAGTACAGAGTATAAAATAACTGACAGCAGCAGTGACAGGATTTACCTTTAGGCTATTGCTAAAACAAGCAGTTACCTGCTTGTTTTAGCAATAGCGAACAAAGAAGGAATGTGATCAAAGAAGACATGATGATGGCAGCTGTTATTTTTAATATTTTATAAAATAACTAATTAAATGGATATAGAACTCATCATAGATTATTAGAACAATCACTAGTTTGTGCCAAGCTAAAAAAAAAAAAAAAGACAGAAGTGCAAAATAACTGCAAAGTGAGCCACGCTAATGCTTCAAGTGACTTAAGGTCCACTTTCCAAAAACAAGATAACGCGTATTCTGAGCTAAACTTATCTTAGGCACCGTGCAGCACATCCCCCAGTTAAACAGGCCTTTTAAAAAGCCATCGTCTGCCTGTCAGAACAACGGGCGGCCTCAATAGCAGGGGTGGAGGTAATGATTGAAGCAAAGTCTACAGACAAACATACTCGAGGTGTCAGTCAAACCAGAACAATACATGTTTCTTTTTGAAAATAGCTCAAAGGCTGAGAAGGGGCCGGGGTCACACAGGATGAACAACTTGACTAGAATACACAGAAACACATACCAGTGATTAAAAGAGTGCAGGGCAGAAGCTATTATACTATTGTGAAATGCAGTTGCAGGTCAATCTGTTGCTCTTTACCCGTCTGAGCCGTGGTGCTTGGAGCTGCACAGCTCCAAAAGGAAAGTATTACAGCATAAACGGTGGCAGCCACATTAAAAACATTTATTAGCATCGAGGCAAGAGATGTCCAACAAAGAAAGGTGTTGACTTCTTCCCCAGTGAGGCACTCTGGATAAAATGTGCCCACCAAATGTCATATGATATGACCAGAGAGCCCCAGTGCGGAAGCCGGGAGTGAGCTAAGGAATATTAAATGAATAGAAGGTGGAGAGCAGTGTGAGGGACTCTGACTGAAAACAGGATACAGCATGAGAGCAGAGGTCACTGAGGGGAGAGAAAGACCCAGCGGCGCATGTTGTCTCTGTATCACTCCAACACGACTCCAAATGCTGTTGAATTTATCCAGAAGCTCCTGCAACATCTCCTCCGGGAGTGTCGTCGTCATTCCCCCCCCCCCAAAACATGGATCCTTGTGCACACACTGAGTCCGCCCATCCCCTTAAGGACACACCCCTCATCCACCCACACAAGCACAGTGTGTCAATTCAGTGGCAGTAATTACATCGCAAACCTGGACTCCCCTCCCCTCCCCTCCCCTACCTCCTAAGGAGTCTGATCTTACATAAGCTCCCATTATGTGAAGACAATAAACCATACCTCCCCAGCAGGAGTTCCATTACATAGAGGCTAAAGATGCAATACATTTATGCAAATGAACCTGCAAACTAGAAGCAAACCCTGTGTGAGTGCAACAAAGACATTATGACAATCCACCAATGTTAATTTACGCCTTCAGTTGTTGAAGCCATCTGGGAAACATTAAGCTGAGCAACCATAGTATGAGAAAAACATCTTCAGTCTCTATATTTTCATTGTTGTACTTTAATTACTTGCAGGGGAAACTACAGGGTGAAGGAAGATATGCACAAACATTAGGGTCTAGCAAATGACCAAAAGAGTCTTTCAAGGTTGTGCAAGCTGTCAACAGCCCTCTTCAATATGCAGTTAGCGCAATATAATACATGTAATATCTTCCTGAGTTGTACAGATGGTAGATATTTGCTACTGGAGTAGTTCATTTCAGGAGAAGGTGTGTTTTTGTCATGTGGCATGTGGAGATAAACAGTGCTGTGGAAATGTAGAAATTAAGCAAGAGACAAAAAAAAAACTGGGGGAGGGAGGGGAAAGGGGTGTGTCGAACATAGCTAAAATGCCTGTTGAAGAGAGGCAGCATGGCGAGTTTCACTCTGCAGCTTCCTCCACCTCTTCTGAGCTCACCGCAGTTGCTACAGGGAAGGAATGTCATTCAGCACTTCATCTGCACTTCTACAACTGGCATGCCTCGTCTGTCAGTCAATCAGTGAGTTGGTTGGCCACACTGATGCTCCACACGAGGACAAAAAAAAAAAAAAAGAACTATGAAGCAGCAGCTGAAAACACCAGTCAACTTATGGAGGGAGTGTGGATGCCTACAGAACATAAAATAATGTGGTATAAGGTTAGTATTTCTAAAGAAAAGGACCATGACGTGACAACGGCCACGCTTGGTGGACACACCCCACTGTCACGTCGCTTATCGGCAGAATAGAGGCACAGTGGAAAGACTACTGCTCAATGTCTGATAGTGCTCGGCTGTCGTAAGTGACCCCTGCTCTTATCAGCCTGGGAGCTGGGTCTTCTCTCAAGCACCACATACAGTAGGTAGTCCAAAAACACACCGCCTGAAGCAAGCAGCGTGGTCACAAACCTAAATAATGCTTAAAGTGGCAGCTGGTCTGAGAGTTAACTGCCATAAAAGTATAGATCAAAAGCAGCCGGTTTGCTGTTATTAGGCATAAACAGATCGCGAGAAAAGGAGAATCTGAATTTAGAAAGTCTCTATAGACGGTTTGAAACTGTGACACATGCCTCCTCATGAGAGTGGGAGAGTCATAAGGAAAAGACGCTGCATGAGATTAAAGGGACAGGTGTGTGATGGTGTAAATGTATTTGCCTCATTGTTTGAGCTGCTTATCACCACGGTCAACAGTAGTAACACACAGCTCCCAGAGGCAATTAACGCACATAAAAACCCCTGAGACTAATTACTGTAATTTATGGTAAAGCTTACTTATTCTCAGACTCATAACTATGTCATGTGTGAGCAGGTAGACGTAACAGATACACGTTTGGTTTTGTGAGTCATGCACATATCCTTATCTAAGATATGATTATCTCCATTATCTCAGAATGTGCCTTTGGGGTTTAACTCTTAAATGACTCTGTGTTTATAATATGACTGAAATCTAAGCATTTTCCTGTTGCTTCTGACTAGTTCATGAGCAAAAATGGCAATAATGATGAAGTAAATGAAACTCCAATTAAAAGAGCGGGTTAAAAAATCATTTCCTTTTTTTTTGATGCTGGTGACTTTCCTTTGGCACTGAATTAAAACTTCTTTGGGTGTCACCAAAAGCTCTTCTGTAAAGGAATTCCCCATGTCCTTTGCAAAGAAACATCCCTAAATCTGCTTAGAAATTAGAACAAAAGACTTATTATGACTCCAGAACATGTTAGGAACTCGTCAGCACTCAAAATAACATAACAGAAACAAAAACAGCCTAAAAAGACAGAGCTTGGGCACCCAGGTAGCTCAACTGGTTGAGTAAACAACCCATAAACAGAGGTTATAGTCGCTGGCCTAGGTTTGATTCCAGCTCATTGTCCTTTGCAGCAAGTCTCCCCCCTTACTTTCCTGTCTGCCTCTCAACTAACCTATCTAACAAATGCCACAAAATTAACTTGGACCAAAAAAAAGACGTAGCCTACAACGCAACTTTTCTACTGAATCTAAGGCAACATTATATATTCTAGTCATTGAAGCATGATGGTAATTGTAGTCCTAAAACTTTCCTAAACAAAAATAAGGCAAACAATAATAAGAGAAGTGACAAACTGCAATATTATCAACTGTTTCCTCAGGCAGCTCTCACCGGTCCTCAAATCACGACACGTATTACCCTGATGTGTGTAAAGAAACCAGGCGATGGGCGCAAACGTTCCTGAAGTGCACACGACGAAGTGAGGCGAACACAAAATGACGTTTTTTTAAGAGGTTGTCCACCCACATGTGAAGAGAAAAGTAGTCCCAGTGATCTGCAGTCTGCATAATATCCTGTCTGGTCTACATTCTGCTACATCTGTAGATGGAAACCACTGACAGATTTCAGGCACTGTATCATTTCCGCTCATGCGTGCCATCTACTACACCGAGAACTGAGAGAAAGATTACTTTTGGAAGGGAAGCATACCATATGTAGTTATACGTGGCTGTATACAGACAAAAAAAAAGTAGATTCATAAGATTATCTGTAAAAAATAATACTTTGTTGTAGATCTTACACTGCTACCATGATGTCTGCTGAGGTTTAGTTTTATCTGCATATGGAGGATTGTTAAGCAACATAATATCAGTGCAAATCTTAATTGCACCAACCTCCTCTGTGGACACTTTAATGAGCAATACATGATGGAGCTATCTATGAGTGCAAACCCTGAATGTAGCAACATGAAATCAAACACTCTTCGCTCTGTTTGCATTACACAGTATCTTCTGTAGCAGGCATGCAGCACATTTACAGAGTGGCCGTGAGCAGCCTGACACTATCTGAGCACTGAGCTAACTCTAAACATCTTTAATGTTTGCAGAGTGAGAGCTGAAGTGGGAGTTAAAGGTTGGAGACATTAGATCTGCAACAAAATACTTTCACACAACACAAGCACACACCTTTACACACAAGGAGTTACACAGGAGTCATGTGTATGTTTGACAAGTTGCTACTTGTGCAGTCAGGGCTGCCTCAAGAGTCCTACTTACTTTTTTAAGCCCTAATAAGAAGCAACAAACATTATATTTCCTTCCTGTGCGCCATTATGCTCTTCCTTCTGTGAACTCCCCTCCCTCCCCGCCTCCCTGAAACTAGGGGAAAACCCTGTCCGTCTGACACACTAAACAACTGACACTGCAGCACAGCAAACTCAGTGCTGTAGTCCGTTACAGCTTTCACCCCCTCCAATCAACACAAATAGCTACACCTGTGTTCTCTGACAAACTTCTCCCCAGATGTACACTAAAGTGAGGCCTTACACTCTCTTTGAATGATTGTTAAAACCGTGTGCATTGTTGTTAAAGTTTCACTGGAATGATGATTTTTGAGAATGTTTTTCAGCATAAAGAAACAGAAACATGTTACCTGTCCTCCTCCCCGTCGACAGGTATGTGGATTCCAAATAGGCTGTTGACAGTCGGAGTGGTGAGCTGCAGGCTCTCAGGCATGAGGGGCTTCACCGGTTCCTTCCCGGGGATAATAGGAAACTGTGCGTTAATGAGTCCCTCAGACTTCCTTCCACCACCACCCTCCACCTGTCCAAACCCAGTCACTGGGAGGCCCTGCGCTCCCAAAACCACTGGAGTCTTGCTGTGGGGTGTCTGACCTGGAGGCAAACTGGAGGTTGTCACATTTGGCATGGCTGCACTGGAGGCACTGGGCACAGCAGTGGGCACAGTGGGGGGCACACTGGAACTCGCTGTGATGGCAGGCACATTTTGTACACTGGAGGATGCAGGATGTCCATGAGGTTGAGGCTGTCCAGCAGTGGCGTACTGACTCATGGGCTGCTGCTGCAGAGTGGATCCACCAACCACTATGGAGCCTCCAGCACCTCCCAGTCCTACAGTTTGCTGCTGCAAGATGGCTGGAGCTGGTTGTCCAGCGGGTACAGATCCTCCTCCTGCTCCGGCAACATCTCCAACCTGACTTGGCACAGAAACCCCTCCAGAGGGTGGAGGCAAGACCGAAGTGGGTCCTTGTCCCAAAGGCTGCGGTAATGCAGAGAGGCTAGACACTGGGAGGGACTGGCCAGTGGCAAGCCCTGGCAGCATGGAAGTAGCCTGCTGCTGCTGATAGTACTCAGACTGGTTCTGCATCAGTCCAGTCAACTGGCTGGTCAGGTGGTGGCCCACAGGAACCTGCTGTTGCTGCTGCTGCTGGGGAGGATAAGCAATGGGCTGGGCTGAGGGAGGCATGATGGGAGACTTCTGTATGTGGACACCGGACTGAGGCAGGCCGTTCTGTCCGACAGGTAGCGCATTCTGGGTAGCAGGAGGCTGGAGGCCTCCTGGCTGAGCTGGGACCGCTGTAGGTTTGATGCTGGGGAAAGTACTGTGTGTGACCGAGCTACTGACACCCTGCTGCCTGTAGTTCTGATGGAGTTGCTGCTGCGGTGGTGTCTCCACTGGATGCATGCGAGTTGACGAGCCAGAAGCATCTGCTATGGAGCCCAAACCCTGACCTGAGTGTGTTGCCGGAGCAACCACAGATCCACCAGTGAGCCCGAGCCCACTGTCTCTGTCTGCAGCAGGGTCCAGTGTTGCACTGGGATGTCGTATGCTATCTACAGTCCTACTAACAGCAGAGCCCTCAGAGTCTTTCTCATAAAACTCTGTACATGTCCACCTGCCTCGTCGGAAGGGTTCTCCAGTACCATGATCGAGCTTAATGACCCTGAACCGCGAAGTGCAACTCACCGTGGAGGTGGCAGGAGGGGGAGCTGAGCTGGTCACTGCAGCAGGTTGGGATGTGTTTACTGAGACACTGGATGGCCCAACACTGGCTGCAGGCTGCTGCTGCTGCATGGCCCCTGGCTGAGGGATGACTTGTAAACCAGCTCCACCTCCAATCCCCGGCTGCTGCTGACCACCTTGAGTTGAGCTCGACACTCCCACTTTTCGAAATTCCCCTATTGGGTTGTTTGACAGCGCAGACAGCTGACTGGCTTGAGGTACGTTGGATGGAGCCCCAGCACTGACCGCCTCTGGCTCTCCGACATTATTCAGGGCTTCTTCCGATGAACTTCTGTCACAGGCAGGCTCATACTCAGCCCGGGACATGTCGTATATTTCCGACGACACATCTTCAGTCCGTGACTCGTCCGGGTCTTCCAGACTCTCCGTGTCGTCGGTGGCCCCGATAGCCGCCACCTGGGCCTGAGTCACACTTGTGATCTGAAAGCAGCTCTTTTTCTTGGCCGGCATTTTCGACATATTGACAGCCTGATTCCAAGTCCTGTATGGCTATGTTGATCCTCCGTCAAAATGAGACGAACTGGCTCAGATCACATTAAACAGCACACCTGCATGTATTTTTAAGCCTACCTAACTGTAATCAAGATGAATCTGCGCCATCCTCTTCCTCTCTCTGTCTCCTGTTGCGTTTCATGAGCTCATAACGCAACGCCGCACTTCGTGTCGTCTCGTCCGGCAGTGCGGCTTCGGATATCAGCGGCCCGTATGGCGGCTGCCCCGGGGTTCCCTGTCGGTCCGGACCGGCCTGCTAACGTCCCGGTTGTCCAGTTGTCGAGCGGCCGTTGTCGCAGAGTGTGTTTCACAGCTGCAGGAGCTACTTTAGGCTGAGGAGGGCCCGCAGCCCTCCACTCACGGAGCTAGCTAACAATTCAAGCCAACTGGCTACTGCACACTCCCCCTACGTCGGAACAAGTATACGAGACATCTTCCCGAAAGCAGCCCGGTGTGTCCTCTCACTTCCGCGGCTTCGGCTCCTCTGCCGGTGACACTTCCTGTGAAGCTAACTGCGGTGGAGGAAGAAAGAGGCTCTTAAATTTGACTCTGAAAACAGAAGATAACCCAAGCAGCGTCTACAGCTCCAGCCTCCCTCACTATGTGTCTCTTGACAAGATGGCTATGTTGTGTGCTGCCGCGCTGCATCGTGGGAAAGCAGAGCGCGCAAGGATGTTTACGTACGACGCGACTGTGAATCCCCCCCTCATGCTGCCTTCAGTGTCCCGTGGGAAAAAATACCACTACGATGAACTCCCCATGAATCCGAGTAAATGTATACAAGTGAACTTCGTTCTTCGACACTTCCACTATTATACAAATGAAGAGTTTATTTGCAAAAACAGATAACTCCGTTTTGATAAATTTTCAGAAAACTTTTTTTATTGTTCACTTGAGATAATATCGATCAAACTGAAGTTGAGTGGATTTGATTCAGTCGAAAAATACATGAAAAAATAGAGGAAAAAAATATTATTGTTATTATTATTATCACAAGTATACAATAAAAAAATTCTGAAAATTTATAAAATGGAGTTATCTGTTTTTGCAAATAAACTCTTCAAATATTCACCCCATCCGTCCTCTATATAGTCTTTACTCATGTTGATAATGTATTCAAATTCAACTGAAAGTAACATTCGGTTAATAGCATTCCCAAAGCATCAGCAATGATGGAAATTAATTCTCAGTCAAATTGTGCTGGAGAGCACCTGAAAGCATCATCTCTCTATATTTCCATTGGGCTTTATTGACATAAGAGCTTCAACAAACCATGTTGCCAAAAGATCAAAATACACTTTGTCTTGAAATATTTGCACACCACACAATATCAGTAATTTGAATATTAAGAGATCATTAAGAGTGATATATCAAAATTATATAACCTATGTGCATTTCAAGTGTTTATGTGCTGTGTGTCCTTCACTGTCCCTCAGGTTGTCCATCCATCCACCGCTTTATCCTCACTAGGGTCGCTGGAGCCTATCCCATCTGACTCAGGCGAAGGCAGGGGACACCCTGGACAGGTCGCCAGTCTGTTGCAGGGCTACATATACAGACAAACAATCACACTCACATTCACACCTACGGGCAATTTAGAGTCATCAATTAACCTCAGCATATTTTTGGACTGTGGGAGGAAGCCGGAGTGCCCGGATGAGCTCTCATAACTAAAACCCACGCATGCACAGGGAGAACATGCAAACTTCATGCAGAAAGATCCCAGGCCCACCCCAGGATTCGAACCGGGAATCTTCTTACTGCAAGGTGAAAGTGCTATCCACTACGCTACACTACCCTAATTTATACACCAGTCAAAAATTTGGGCACACCTTCTTATTCATGGTTTTCATTTAATTATTTTATTCATTAACTCTGAAGGCATCAAAACTGTAAAAGAATACATATGGAATTATTTTGTAAACAAACAAGTGTTAATCTTCAGTATTAATCTACAATGTGGAAAATAATACAAATACGTAAAAAGCACTGAATGAGAAGGTGTGTAAATTAAATTCTTTATAATAAATGTTCTTATTTCATTTAGCATTTTATCTTGTAGGTGGAAGTGCATCTCAGTCTCACCGCAAATAGTGACCATATGTTCAGTTTTTTCCTCTGCCTGCAAGAATTGTTTGTTTCTTCTCTTTTCGGTTTCCAGTTTGTGGTCACGGCGCTTGTGTTTGGTCCGAACCTGTCTTTGTTTATCTCTGACAGCAGAAAGATATTTTGCCAATCTATAATCTCTTTTCAGGGCCAGATAACTGTCTGAGCTACTTTGGCTTTTAGTTTCTTCTTTCCAGTGTTCTAAATTGTTATTTTTTTTTACACTGTGCTGTAATTTGATTTACTCTGATTGGTGTCTGGAAAGCAGCAAGACCAGTCAGAGTGTGCCTGAGATTAAACAGTTAGTCTCAGCACCAAATGACATGTTTGGGACTCTTTTTTTTTTTTGGAGCTTAAAGGACTTTGGAATGGAGGATATCCAGAGCGCTGAATATAATATAATAAATAAAATTCCAATGCTTCTCCTTTCCTACCTAATGCTGCTCTCCATGCATTTGCCAGTGGTTTTTTTTGACATATGTACAGAATGCCTCTGCAGAATTCTGAAGCCAGATTTTTAATGGAAATTTGGAAGCTGATAAAAAAAAACTTTCACTTAATTTAATTTAGAGCAATTCGAGTTTGTTCTGTTGAAAGCCCCTGACTGTGATGGTGGTAGGCATTAGTCACGCTATGGCTGAGGACATCCTTTAGAGAGGCATTTCTATATGCTGCAGTAGTGTTCCTTTCTAGATTTCTAGAGGAGCATTCGGCTGTGTGAGCCGAACAGTGGACTCATAAAAAGCGATGACAGCATCCTGCGGTTCTTATTTAGAGTGGGTGCTTTGTTTAAAGTTCTCGGTGTGCGCTCCGCCCCTGCATTTTTATAGAGTCCATAGAACGGGATGTCACTACTGGGTAATATAATCCCAGCTCACATACCGTACTGTGCTATACACATGGGAAGCCACGAGCCTGCAAGGAAAGTTGGTTTCTAGGTGTTGTTTTGGTGGGGATTTAAGGTTATTAGATGAAGCTATTACTGATAGTACAGATAAATCACACTTCTTTATATTGCCTGTGTATATTATATTATATGCATGTGTGTGTATGGGTGCTGTGTGGTGTTCATTGCCCCTCAGCTTGTGACATGTTGATGCATTTTGGACTGTTAGTTATGCTCTGTCTCCTTTTCTTAGAAGCATTTTTAGTTATGAGAGCTCATCAGGTTTGCTTGGAGCTATTTGTCTGACACTTGGCCTTAGTTTGCTGGTTTTTAGGTATTATATTTGCCAGCATTCACCGTTCAAGCTGAATAAAAATATTTTTAAGAAAGTCAAACAAACAGAATTCTGACAAAATTTACTAAAGTTTGATCCAGAGTTGCAGATAAGGGATTAGGCAACACATCTGTGTCATTTCATAAAAAGTGGACTGGATGCAGGTGTTATTTTTCTGGAGCAAACAAGAAATAATCCGAGTTATAATATCACTTACTAGAAAGTAGACTACACAAGTAAATCTGCATAGTGATTTCAATATTGCATGCAAACCATATCGTTAACAATGAACCAGAATGTTCCAGTTTCAGTTTTCTATTTCATAGCTTTAAAAAAAAATCTCTAAAAGGCATCAAAACACTAAATAGCTCTTTTAAGAAGTTTTCTCCTCATTTCTGCCCCAGAGAAGGGCTTTATGCTGCAGACCAGTCATGACTGTTCACAAACCTTAGTGAACACTGCCCCTGCTGTTCAAGGAGTGAACTGGTCATTTTAATATGGAACATACTTCTATTTCCTTTTTTGGATGAGCCTTGAACTCTTCACCGTTTAAGTTGGCTTATATCTCTTAATGCTGCTGTTTTGTTCCAATTATCTGTCAGTATATTAATAGCTAGTCTGTGATTGATTATCATTGTTCACCAACACAGATGTGAAGAAATAGGCCGGAATAAAACATTTGACGTACAACAGAAGGATGACACTGCTGGTTAGAGATACAATCCTGGAGGCATAAAGTCACATCGATCATGTGTTATCGGTTGATGTGCTTACACCTAAAAGTTGCCTATCTAGTTTTGCGTACAGTCTTTGAGGCATTTATGGAGTATTGAGAGTGCCAAATTACAAAAATAAATCCATAAAAGAATAAGCAAATAAAAGTGGCAACATAAACACAAATAAATACAATAAAAATAATAATGTTGCTACATGAAGAAACATTAATCAAAAAATGAATCCATAAAAAGGCTAATAAAAGTAGAAATATAAAGACAAAAAAATAATAAAAAATCTTATATGGATTTATTTTTTGATTTTTATTGCTTTATTTTGCCACAGTATTATTTTTATTTTTATTTTATTTTATTTATAAGCACATTTCTTGTTATTTTTAAAATTTATTTTATTTATTTGTCTTTATATTTCTACTTTTATTGCCTTTTCTTTTATGGATTAATTTTTTGATTAATATTTCTTTATATATCAGCTTTTTTATTCGTCTTTATATTTCCACTTTTATTTGCTTATTCTTTTATAGATTTATTTTTGTAATTTGGCACTCTCAGTATTCCATAATTTTCCTTTCAAATCTTCTATATCTTTAACAAATAAATCAAGTCAATGAAAACAATGAGCTAATTGCATTTAATTTTTCATTTTAATTGCAGAACTGATCGCACTGAGAGGGTTAGAAACCAAAAACAACTAACAAAAAAACAAAAACAAAACAAGGTATAGGATAGTAAAATTCAACTTGTTAATTAAGGGATGATTTGATTCCCAATCTAAATATTTTAGCACATATTTAACATCATAAACCCATTTTGTAAACCAGTTTCTGGTAGTATGGTGTCATTTTTCATTAAGAAAAATAAAAATATAATAATAGCACTAACTCTTGGTTCAAATCAATGCAAACTTTGTGTGTTGTTTCGGCAGGAAAATCATCTGATAAAAGGTAACGTGACTCTACAGTCTTCTCCCTGTCTCATCAGCTCTACCAAAATATTGTTTTAAATTGACTTGCATTGTAATTCATGAGCTTTCCTGGATGCATTTGATTTATTTATTCAGTGACAGAAAAAAGGAGAACATTTCCTCTGCAGTAGCTTCAGCTTGCACGATATCTTCACAGACAGATCTACACTAATGGCAGAATATCTTGGATGAGGATTATAGTAAGATGATCATTTGTTTTTATCTCTAAATCTGACCTGAATACTGGATAATGCAACCATTTCTCTTTTTCAGATACTGGGGGGTTCCTGCTCTCTAACATGTGGTTGGACTAACAACAAAATCAAACAATGGCCTAGTTTGATGCCATTTGACTGAGGGATTGCTCTTTAGCAAGGCATTAAACCTCTTCAAGCCTGTAGGACAACATGAGGAAAATTACAGAAAAAGACAATCATTTATTTGTTCCATTTTATTTCCTTGTGTTTTAGGGTCTGACATAGCTCAGTGCTATTTGTTTCATTACCCTTCATATAATATGATTCTTTTCTTTAATACTTATTGAAACCCAACATCTGAAAAGCATTAAAATGTGAACTTTTTGTCACAAACTGGGACTGCACATTTGGTGGACTGACAAATGTATATTCGAGGTATTTGAACTTTACTTTTTTCCTTTTTGTGCAATTTTATGCTCCCACTTGACTGCATTTCAGAGGAGGCAGTGATTGTATGTTTAACTCCATTAATTTTGTCTGACAGCTTTAATGATTGGTTACTTTTACAGGTTTTCCATATACTTTATTCCTTGTGGGGGGAAAAATAGATCTCCTAATCTGCTGATTTTAAATTGAATGTTTTCTGATAAACTGAAATATTCAGTGTCTCTTTATGAATTGAGAAAATTCTGTTTTTAAGATCTGTAAACTGACTTTTTAAAAACCTTCTTAAATTGGCTGGAAAACGCCACAAAGATGAAAGCAGAACTGTTTTTCAAAGCTCATAAAGCGCAGATTTCTTAGCGATACATAACACTACACACAAATGATGATTTCATCCAATAATGAATAAAGCAGTTTAAATTAGCTTCATTTCAAACATAAATGCAACAGATATGTGAATCATGCAGCAATAAGAATCTAAAAAAAGTCCAGCTTGAAAGTAAAAACAGACAGGGAACATTTTACTGCACAGTGGAGAATTTAATATGTTTTGATATCCTCAGTAAATTTAGTTGATAACGATGCCGATTACTAGACTTTTACTTGCAGGATTTTTACTTGCAATGGAGTATTTTCACTGTGTGATATAAATACTTTTATTTACTTAACTTACTTAACATTTACACAAGTCCAAATATAGAAAAAAGCAAAATCAATATATATATAAATATATATATATAAACATACATATAAATAATTGAAAACAATAAGAAAAAATAAATATAACTGATGTTTTTTTTGCAACAGTGGGTTTTACAGGGTTAAGTAAATGATGTGAACATAAAGTGATCATAACACCAAAGAAATATAGTTTTTTTTCAGTTTTGTTATATGTCATGTGGTTATGAATGAAAAAAATGTGCATTTACACTCATAGTATTATGAGATTAGTCATGTTTGTGTTAGTTAGACCCTAAACAAAACTAATTGTAACTAACTGTAGCAGTATTATGAAAGACAGTTCATATCATGTTTTGAGTAGATTAAACACAATCAGGTAAAGTCAGCAAGCTATTAAGATAATTTAAAGTCAGTTTTTGAGGTTATCTCCAGCAGAACAACAGGGTTATTATAGATAAAACTGCTTATTCTTAAAAACTGAGATTTAACGGGAGACATTGGTTTATTATTAAAGATCACTGACGGATTTCCAAGCAGACTGCTACGATTTAAACACAGATTTGTTTTATGTTTTATATAAAAGTGGGGAAACAATTTGAGGATAAATGAGACACATGCACCAGAGGGAATATTGTTTTCTGCATGCGCTGAGGGTAAAAGCCACACTACGATGAGGCAGCCTTTGTCATCTTATTCCTTCAACATGAAAAACACGAGAAATGAATGAAAGAATGAATGAGTAAAAGACTGAGCAAAAGCAAATGACCATCCGGCTTTTTTTTAAAAGTGTACCCCGGCTTGCATTCCCTCAGATTGACTCTTGGCTGAGCCGCTAAATCCCTCTTTATTCCGCCGCCTGCTGCCATAAAAGCGCCAGGGAGCTCATTGTGCGGAGTGATCTGATACGGACTACACCCAGCCGCTGCCTCACTGCCCTGGCTTTCTTTGCTGCCCCAGCCTTCGCGTTGGTCAGCGTCGAGGTGTGAGTTAGATTAGGAGACTGGAAAAAAAAACCCCTCTGTCGGGCTCTTTTCTCCCCCTGTTTGGGCCGCTTTTCTCGCTTGGCAACTTCCAGAGCAGTAGGGCTTTTTTACATAGCATCAATTTCTTGAATATGTCTTGGCAAAGCTACGTGGAGAACCTGATGGCCGATGGCTCCTGTCAGGATAGCGCCATTGTTGGGTATACGGACGCCAAATATGTTTGGGCAGCACATGCCGGCGGCGCATTCAACAATATCACGGTAAGGAGTCAAAGTGGGGTAAAATGGAGTGAAAAGTGCGGTTCGGTTTGTTGGTTTTGTTGTGTATCTCCCACGCAGACGCTCGTCGGTCTTCAGAACTGTCAAACCCTCGCAGGATATAAATGACTAGCATGCTAACGCGGCTAGCTTAGAGCGCTAGCTAGTTAGCTGCCTAGCTTATCGGTGGCCTGTGTGTCCCGCTAAGGAAACGTTGCGGGATTAGACCTCGTGTGGACCTGATAGGGCTTCACTTAATGTGACTCGCACGTACCCTCGGGAATCATTTGCCTGTCAACGTGCTTCAATCCACATTTCGAGACGCCGCTAAAACAACATGCTAATTTAGAAGCGGCGAAGAAACGGCGTCTGGCTGAAGGGAGCGTGCATGCTTTTGTGTGCACGGCTGCTTTGATTAGCTAACGTTAAGCTGCAGCTGCTCTACCGGCTACCTGTGGTTAAAACGGCTAACTGGCTAATGTTTGGTCAAACCCGCCCCATTATAGAGGAATCTATCATGCACATTTGTGAAATAAGAAACCCTTTTAATCCTTCAATTCATTCAGAGGGATGTAATGAGAGCTAGTCCGGTGCATAGACGTCACTTTACTTCCAGCTCTCACTGCAGGCAAAGGTTGCAGGCTTTTATAATTATTGCTTGTGTTGAGGATGGGGCGTGTTACCTTCCTGAAATTGTGGCACTGATGACCAAATTAGCAATTTTTTTTAACATTTTTTTTTTTACACAGCCACTTATTACTTGACTAATTTTGAGAAATAAACTCGTCAGCTATTTACCTGATAAATCAATTTATCTAATTCAGTTTCCTTTTCAAATGATCTTTACATTTCATTTTATTTTGACAAACTGCTTAATTTTTAATTCTATCACGTAGCACAGTCTGAAATCTTAAACATAATTAAGCTAAAAACTCCAGCATGATGGGAGAAAAAGTGCTTATTTATCAAATTGGTAGTGCAACTCCAAAAGAAGTATAATTTTCTATTATAGCCCTTAAAGTGAAAAGGTTTTGTCTGTATATTAGTTGAAGTGCAACATGGACACAGCAAAGGCAACTCATTTTCTCCTTATTTTTACCTCCTGTTTATGGTGAGTTTGTTGGATGACATTGCATTTATAAAATCAGGATTTTGATGGTGCAGAGCAGCAACAGCTTGGTTAAAGTGTAGCCTTAATGATCAGTGTTTTTTGTCATCATTTCATGCATTTTCCATTGTCTGATGACAGGAACGGATACTGCTTAATTAAAATACAGTATGTGTGACCACAGAGAGCAGGAGAGAAGCAGACGAATGAAAAACACCTCAGTACCAAGTAGCTCCTGTGGTATTCCATTGAAACTGTGCACAGCTTACAAACCACCTTCTTGTTCTGATAGTAAGAAGTACTGTACTGCCTTTGGTCCTTTGAAACTTTAACATTTAATAGGTGACTGCAGCTGACCAGTGATTTGAGCTGCAAATGACAGTTATGCAGTGATACTAAAGAAAAATAACACAATTCTTATTCAGCTTCCTCTCTAAAAGGCAAAAAAAATCCTGATTTGAGAAACTAAAGGCTACAAATATGTGGAGTTGGTAGTGGATAGAAATTATTCATTACTAATCAGAAATGGTGCAGGTATATTTTTGCTTAGTCAATTGACTAATCTCTAAAGATGTGACATGAAAGTGTGAGTCTGCATTTGAGTGTGCATTTTATATTAAGAGAAATGAAGAAGCACACTTTTGATCTGGCAGCAGTATAGCACAAAGCTCCTGAAGCATGCGTAGACAATGTGCACAAGAAAGGAAATGAATTCCCACACGTCAAACGCTGCATTGTTAACATACAAAGTTGCCGCTATTATCATAGTGTCATATTGTGGATATGTCTGTCCTTTCTTGTTGGCGACAGTTGATTGTATGGACTTAATATTGCATCTTCTGATAAAGGAATCGGGCTAGTAATGTAACCAGAAGCTTATCTGCTACATCTGTAGGATCTGACTAACATTGCCACAATCCCATGGCTTTGTGTGTTTTTCAGTCTAATGAAATAGACGTCCTTATCGGTAAGGACAGGGAGACCTTTTTCACCAACGGTCTCATTCTGGGCTCAAAGAAGTGTTCGGTCCTCAGAGACAGCCTCCTTGATGACGGAGAGTGGACAATGGACATCCGGACGAAGAGTCAAGGAGGAGAGCCTACATACAATATCTCTGTGGGAAGAGCCGGAAAAGGTAATGATGTAGTGTCACAGTGGTTTACTTCACTGCAACTGTTAGAATGCTGCTTACATAGGTTAGGACACCGTGTTTTTCATGTCATGAAAGGTTTGTGTGTATATGAGAGTGACCTTATATGAAATGCGTCACTTTAGTAAATGCAGACTGAAAATCATAGGCCCATCTTTTACAACATCAGATTATTTCTTTGATCTGATTTCACTGAAAAGAAGAAAAAATGTTGTTCTTATGAGCCCTGTAGGAAGCACAAATTTTTCTGCTATTTGCAAGTGTTTCGAACAGTCACTTCCATTGTTTTTCACTTTCAGAAACTTCACACGTGGCTGATGTTCTAGTGTTAGACCTACACTAATTGGCTACAGTATAGCACTATCCATAGCTATCACATGTCTGACAGACTTTGTCATTAATTTTCACTTAAAACAGAAGCAATTATAGGGAAAAAAGTGCTTTAATTTTTAGGTGAGAAGCAGTGATTGCAGTCAAAACTAAACTCTATTTTCCTTTCAACTTTTTCAAAACTGCTCTGTTTCCCGTTTCAGTGGTTTCCATCTTGCTCTGCATGATATACTTTGTCAGGGAGTCAAAAGAGCATAAATGAAGCATCAGACATGTTTATTAACTTTAAGAGGTGTATTGAGATTCTACAGTCTTCACACAGCTGTATGGAAGATGCAGTGCTTCTATCGTCTCATCTTGATCGAGCAGAATGAACTAGGCCCTGCTTGTAGCCGCTGATACCAAAAATTTTCCTTGTGAAGTCATTTGGTTTATTAGTTTTAAGTTGCATCTTGTTAAAAGTGGAGATCAACAGAAGCCGTCTACTTATCTTCCTGTTGCATTAAAAAAAATCCAATCTGTGCATTGGAAGCCCGGTCCTGTGTGAGAAAACTGCTCACTTTATCACTCACTGACTGTTCCCTATTTAACAAATACTAATCAGAAATACATTGGGGTGGTTTCTACATTGTTTGACTGTTGTTTAGCCCTTGGTTGTACACAGTTGAACATCTCTGATTACATGTCTTGCTGGGAATGCCTTGCTTTACCTTCTTCACTTTTAACTGTCTCTTTTCTATCTGTTCTCTTTCAGTTTTGGTTCTTGTAATGGGCAAGGAAGGGGTCCATGGAGGCGGATTGAATAAGAAGGCTTACTCAATGGCAAAATATTTGAGGGATTCAGGGTTTTAATGTTTTCAAGCTCACTTAGATTAAAATGAGGGACAAAAAGAAGAGAAAAGAAATATTGCTGTTAAGATTTCTCCTGCAAGCAGTCAAATGTCATGGAAACTTTTAATAGCAATGAAGAGTGGTAAGATACCGTCACCTTTGTTCCCCCCTTCATCCTGTAGGGGGGAGACTCTTCAATTTTGTTAGTTTCTCTTTTTTCCTTGTGTGCTCCAGTATTGGTTATATTGATGGGAAAGGAGTCGGTCCATGGTGGAGTTCTTAACAAGAAGGCACATGACATGTCTTCTTACCTGAAGAACTCTGGATATTAAGCAACCTCTTCACCCATTTGTCAATTTAGCAGCTCACTCCCACTCACCGTATTGTGTTGACACTACTTCCAGAATATTAGGAGGCATACAATGTTTCCTCCCCGGTCTACTTTTATATGCAGCCTTTTGTTTTGCTTAACCTCCCCCCACCCCCACCCTCTATTCTTGTTTTTTCTTTTTTGGTTAAATGTACCCCACTTCAGCATTGTACTTCATGTTTTTGACACTACAGTAATGGCATGTTCATTGAAATGTTTATTAACCAAAAGTGTGCAAAATATGATCGCAAAGTGTAATAAAAGAGTGAAACAAATTTGGACTTGCGTTGTATAACATTCACTTAGCATCTGGCTAAAATTTCAGGAGGAAGTACACATGTAATGGTGGTGACAGTGTGCATAGCTACGCATTTTTTCATTTTTTTGGAGCATTACTAAAAGATGCTGGGCTCATTTTTTTTGTTTTTATTCTTATCAGCATGTGGGCATTGAGAGAAAAAAAAAAAAAAAAAGTTGCATGCATACCCTCTTTAGCATTGATCCCAGCCCTGTTCCTTATCCTTTCCTAGCGCAATATTCCAGCCAAAGCCATCTTCTCGTATGACTTCATATTCAAAACTGCATTAAAGAAATGACAAACTTCCTCTGACAAAGTCCTGTATGTGTGCACCGATTTCGCCACCCTCAAGCACAACTATTTTGACCCTCCGTTACATGCTTTTGCTGTTGTACCTGAATGTGGTCTTAAAAGTTAATGATGTGGTGTTGGGCTGTTGTATGAGTGTAACGTATGGTCGGCATTACTGAGACTGTCATCGTACTTCACCACATCCTGGAGTCTCAGTGGACATTCCACCTCTGACAGCTGAGACGCTTGTCAAGTCATCACCTGCCATTTGTAAATTTTGCTGTAAATCACTACACACTCGTGAAGTTTTTCCCCACCCTGCCCCTCTCCCCTCTGGACCAATTGTCAATATAAGAGGATTATCAGAAATACTTCAGCTTATTCTGATGGATGGATGATTGTTGGCATCACCTGTTGACTGTAAATCATTGCGACTACTTCAGATGACTGTAAAACATGTAACCGCTTCTTTAGACTTCAACACTACTTAAACATTTCATCACTAATTGATTTGTTGCTAACTCCATGTTCATTAACCAATGAAATGGCAATGTCATTTTACTACAGTATGAATGCATTTTGACTGTAAAATGAGGCTGTTGGGGTCCGACACCTCAGAATTATTTGCCTTGTGCTTTAGTCATCAAAGGTGTATTCACAAATTGTCATAGTAAGGTACTTAGAAGTATATTTAAAAGAGAAAAAAAATGACGCTGTGTACACTAAACCTATTGAAAATGGTGTTGGTTGGAATAAGAACATTTGTAAGTTGTCTCGTGAAAATTTTCTGAAAATAACTGTGTATTCTGTGCCATAAAATCAATATCTGCTCTGTTGCTACTACAAGTTGGATTTTTAACTGCTGCTCCAGCAAGACGTAACTTTTAATGGCACTTTCCTAAGGGATATTTTGGCATCAGTAATCTCCAGACTTTGTGGAATATGTACAGAATTAAACAATGGAAAAATAAGTTTGCAATATTTTGTCTTTTTTGAGTTGGAATTTCCTTCTGCCACAAAATCTGCTATTTCAAATGCCATCAATTGATGCAACATCTTGTTTACAGACAGATCAAATAAAAGTTATTCCAACCAGACGTGAAGTTTGTATGTCCTGTCTGTTGCCTGGAGAGCGAAAATTGGGTATAAAAGCCGATACAACAGTGTGGGTCTTGTAACATATTTTCACTCAAGTACAACCAAAATGGTTATTCTGGTATAATGGTAGGCCTATTCTCCAAAAATACCATGTGTACAAATATCAGCATGTAGTGAAGTTGTCTCTGTGGCTTTGTTACTGAATCCCAGAAATATCAGTGGTTCATTAGAGAAAAAAACATTTTAATTGGTGAAGGCTACAGGAACATAAAAATGGTCTGAAAGACAGAGAAATGAAAAAACACTCAGTGGTAAAATCCATATAGTGATCTGATTTTAGTCTTTCAAGGCATGTTGACTAGACAAAAGGAAAACCTGGGTTAATATGTACATTCATCAATTAAACCTGGTAAACAGTAAATTCCATGTTTATTTTAAACATATTTCTTTCCATTTCATTAACCCGATGTAGCTTTAGTGCCCTTCTATCTCATATTGTCATATATGTTCAGTGTGTACTTGTTCCAACTTTTTACATGATCACACCAAATGAAGTTTTCAAACAAAAAAAATCCATGTCCAATGCCATAGGTGTCACTCTAGGCATCTGTTCTGACAGGCTCAGGAAATGCTGATTGTGTGCCTTAAGCAAATTCAGATAATATGAAAGTCTGAAAACAAATGATCAACATTTTGACTGCCATCAAGACTCAGACCTTAGTTTTGTTATGAAATACTTCTCTAATGCCACTTGAGTACCACTCTCACAGACTATAAGTTTTTATTATGAGATGTTCTGGTCTGTTCAGTGATGCTCTGCCCTTAACTGCATGATTTGCAGCACCTGCTGTGGTCAGGTGTTTGACTAGTTGCGATTAGGCTCAGATTTCGAGCACTCACCTTTAAACATACTTTCTAAGAGCAGTGCTCGGCTTTTGTGGCACACTGCTGAGATCATTTGCCTTGTGGGCAGCGCTCTTTTTTTCCTTTTGTTCCAATGGCGTGTAGAAACAGCAGGGGCAGTAAGGTTTTACTCAGTTTAGGAATTTTTATGTTTGCAACTTCACTTTGCCATTGCACAGCACTGACAAGACTTAAGGCACTAGATAAACCAGGAAGAGACTTAATGCGAAGTCAGACCAAAAGAACAAGTCGACACCATGGAAGACTCTTAATTGGGCATGACCCACTGAAAGGTGCTAAACTCAATGAAACCAAGACACAAAAGGACATTCTGGGTGTTGAAACGGACTACCAAGCAGACATGGGTATGTAAGGTGACATTTAAAACTAAACAATATAAAACTTAAGTTCCATGCATGTTTGGTGCATCAGTTTGATCTTTTATGTCTGCAACTTACTCTCTGTGCATCATTCTTAGAGAGTTCGATAGAGCCTGTTTTACCTTCCTCCAAACCTTATTTTTAAAAGCTTGGGGAGACCCTAGTGGACAGGATCTGGGGCCAAAGCCAGACATCGGAGCAGTACAACGACTGCTTAAAATGGAGCCGAAGGTGGAATGTACAGGAGACTCCATGAAGCTTCTTGTTCAAGATGCTGCTTCTATGCCCGCATCTCTCTTCTTTGTGGACAGGGGTATGCTGTAAGTTTAAAATGGAATCATGAAAGAGTAATTTGATGTAAATACTTTTGACATTCCTCAACGTAACTCCTTAGGACGCGACTTGTCTCCCTTGCCTCTGTCCAAGCTGCCTAAAAGCTGTGGTTACACCATCAGATCAACACGAACAGACTTGATCTTAGTTGCACCGTACGATGGTTGCTTTGTTACTATAGAGGTGAGGCACCCTGTTCTGAAAGCACAGCATATTTAAACCATGTACACACTGTGATGTTCTTTTTCGTTTCTGGCTACAGGAGGACAGCTACGTTCTCCCTTTGCGTTGGTGGGGGTTACCCGTGAGGATGTCATGTCCTTTGATGAAACAGTCCTCAACGAACCCTCCAATGGTCACCTGCCATAATGAGGGCATGGTCGTGAAAACGGATTGGACCAGCTCCACTTCAAAAATGAAAGTAAATCGTAAGTTTTTGTTCTTTTCCTCATTTCATGTCCTGGGCTATGTCTTAAAAAATCAGCGCTGAAGTTTTACCATGTCAGCTGCACTGCTTTCAGACTAACCCCATTAAATTGTTTATATGTCCATAACAGCTGTCATTCATAACAGGGCTAGTATTTTTCCTGACCAAAAAATTAAGTGAACTCTGAGACCAATTTATAATTCCTGACATTTTCATAAACAAGAAAATATATGATTAGTATAGGTAAAACAATGATATCTTAGCAATTTTTGACTTGACTTTTTTCTCTTTTCCAGACAGGCACATTTTGCTGCCTTCTCCATTTTGTCTCAGCATGAAAACAAAGTTCCCCTCATCCCAAACAATCACTGCACTGCTTTTAGACTTATCAGACATGGAGCAGTCACAGATCTATTCAGTTATTCCCATTAAGCGACACAATGTCAGAATATCTGCAACATGAAAAGTTTCAAACTCTTTAGTGCACAGAGCAAACTAAGTAGTAATGCAGGCAAATAAGTTCAATTCTGGTATTCTTTGACTTTTTATGAAGTGTTCTAGCTGTAAAAAGGCCTGTTTTTGTTGTAATAGCAGATGCTATTTGAATGTTTTCCATTTCAGTTGCCATTTCAGAAAATGTTCTTATTTTACCATTTCTTTTTAAGACCACAATTAACCTAAATCTATTAGTTTTATATTAGTTTTACTAGCTTGATCATTTTCTCAGTCCTAAATGATAGCTTAAATGTGACTTTGTGTTTTTGTTTAAGCAGCTTTTAATTGGTGCAGTGATTAAAATGGTGTGATGCACCTTATCTGTGAGCATTTGTTCGCTCATATTACGGAATTAAAAGTGGAAACAATTAAGGATGTTTTCAGTGTAGCAGTTAACCTGCTATTTTAACAATGGTTTTAACTGTGGGCCGTAGTTTTAATGATGTCTTAGTCTGGTATCTAATTCATTGCAAGAAGGAAGGTATGACTTGGAATGGAGACCATTGCAGTGGAACTTCTGCCTTGCGACTTGATGCCAGTTGACTTTTTTTATGAAGCGTCCTGAGCAGATATGCATATTTAATCAACAGTGAATGATGGCTGGGAGCCGCTGATGAAGGCCTCACTAAGATGTGGGTTTGGCCTAGTTGTACATCCTGAAGGTGTGGTCATCTCAGTTCAATATACACCCTGCTTGGAGAAAAAGGTACACTATGCATATTTGATTGGAACTTTATATTTTTTTAAATATTGTGTAATCCATTGCATTTCTGTTCAGGATGGATTTTACACTCTTGGCCTGTCTGGAGATGGGGAAACACAAATTTCGTGTCCATCGCTGTTTGTAGCTCAACCGGAATCTCCCATAAACCCAGCAACAGTTCCAATACTGCAAACCACTCTCACTCCAAATCCTGCAAAGTTCACTTCCCCTCAGGTTCCAAGTTTTAATTGGAACCCAAAGATTCCAAACTGGAATCCTAATCAGGGGCCAAAGGATATCAATCAACCTCTGTTACCTTACTATCCGAGTTTCTTCTACCAGTATCCTGCAATCCCAGATGTTGTTTCTACAGTACAGTCCCCAAAATCATTACCTCCAGTGAAGAAAACTACCAAGAACCAAAGGCTGCATTTCTTTGTTCCACTTTATCCTCAAGCCCCTACATCACAACCTACCCCAACACAGCCATCAACGACCAAACCACCACTAGGTAATTTGGACGACCACTTTCTTCCAAATCCGTTTAACCTCCCAGCTTGGCAGCCTCAAAAACCTGTGGGACAATCTGGAAGCCAGCCCAAGAGCCCAGAACAAAGACCCCTGTATCCACTCATTTTTCACTCTCAGCCATCACAGCCACAACCATCTGGAGCTCCCCCTGTAGAACCACCTTCTTATACACTGTATCCTGAAACATTACCAAAAAAACCAAGGCCACGACAACCCACAGTTCCAGTGAAGCCTCAGGCACAAACGGGTGCACCACAGCCTGAAGCTCCTCCAGGTCCAGTATACCAGCCATTCTACCACTATGCCTACCATTCCCAATCACAGCCAGCTATGAATCCCACTGCTGCACCTCAGTCACCAGGGCCTGAAACCCCTCAGGGCTCAGTATACCAACCGTTCTTCTACTATCCCTCCTACCCCCACCCAAAGCCTGGAAATCCACCAGCTTCGAAGGAACCTCCTGGTCCACAGTCACCAAAGATTGAAGCCCCTCAGGGTCAAGTACACCAACCAATGTACTTCCACCCTCAGCCAAAGCCTGACTATCAGCCAGTCAAGAATCCAACTGTTGCTCCACAGCCAGGAACTGAAACTCCTCCAGGACAAGGCCAGAAACCTTGTCCAGCAGCCCAGATTCCAGGAATAAATAATAAAGCTCCTGTGGAAAAGCCAGGCGAAAACAGGAAGCCTCAAAAGGGTGAAATGCATCAACCTTTTAACTTGTTCTACTACCCACAGCAGCCCCAGCCTTTTCTGATGCCTCCTTATGGGAGTGTGCAGCACCAGGTTGCTCATCCAGCCAGTGATCTGAGATTTTCAGGAGCTGCCATTCCTAGTAATGTTGGTGATATCCAGCAAGGGGCTCAGCTCAGCCCTCTATACATGCAACCATACTGCTCCCTGTTTTGCCCACCAGGAATATCTAATTGCTGTCCACAAATTGTTTTTCATCAACATCTCCATGTTGTTCCTACTGGGCAGAGCAGTAAGGATGCACCTTCATGGTATCCAGGTCTGTCATATCTTCCTTCAGTGGCATTTTCAGAATTTGGGAATGGCTTGAGTTCTGTTCCTTCTCCTGAAAAGCCTGCTGAAGCTACAACAACGCAAGCTGCCACAGGTTCCACATCCCCATCCATTTCACCTCAGTCGCTTCCACCCAGAATTATAGAGCAACCCTATCTCCAGCCACCAGATGGCAACCCTGCTGCACTACCTGGAAGAAAACCCAGTATAGAGGCAAATCCTATCCTACCAGTTCACCCTCATTTTGCATCTAACCCCCTATATCCCCATAGGCCAAATATGCTGGAAATCGAGAGGCTGCAGAATTTGCTACAAAGCGTGCCGTCAGCTCACTCCAATGACAACTCTAAAGCTCCAACTTCTGGTCAGGAACCAGTAAATCCTGTGGTGCATTATGAGCCATTTATTCAGTCACCAACAAAGCAAATCAGTCAGCTAATGTCAGCTGGGAATATGAATAATCCCCAATGGCCTTTTATCGGCAAATATCTACCGCTGCACTATAGACCAAAGCCACCCAATCTACCTAAAGCCACTGACTGGCTGACATATCACAAAAAATCCAGTAATGCTAAAGGCTCAGCACGTGTTAACATCCACCGTGAACGTGACCGTTATCTGGTTCCTTACTCCATGGTTCAAGATGCTTCAGTACCCATTCATAACAAATCTGTGGTGCCAAACTCAGAACCAGAGACCCTTGTAAATGACCTGGACAACTCCACCAAACAAGGACAGACTCTGAACCCTGATTCTGAACAGAAAAGCTATTTGCTGCTACAGCATGGCCCACCAGGCAAGGAGCTCAACAGTTTCAGTGATTCTGTAATGCCGTTCAGAGACCTGCTATATGGAACATACTCTGTTGCACAGGAACCTGCAAGCGATCACAGTAGTAAACCCCAGAATGCTCAGAATTTTGGGCTCCCGCAGGAAAACACCCAGCATCTTAAATGGCCAGAAGAAGGGACGTTTGATGCCTTACTTGGTCATGACAACTATGAGCAAAGGTCTGGTGATCAGTCAGGTTGGCCAACATTATCTCCTGCCTCTAATGGCCTTCAGTTTGGGTTTATGCCCCATGAGCCATCTTTCAGTGCAGCACATTTAAATCCTAAAATCCCTGAGTCGTTCGAAGATCCCTGGAAACCGTTGACGCCTCGAGACTCCATCCAAAGGTTTCCACCTCAGGTTCCTGGAAATATGTTTCAACACTGGAGCTTCGTAGCTGACCAACAAGGAAATGGTATGTTGTTAAAGTTTTAAAACTTCTTAACCCAATCTCCTGTAATAATATGTGTGTCTTTTCCAGGACCAAAGCATTCCCTCCTGAGAGAACATGAAAATCAGAAGCAGAAATGAGTTGACTTCAATGTGAATAAATGATTGAAACAGGCTCATCAAGCTTTTAAATTTTTTATTTTTTACCTAATTTATCAAGCTTATTTGAGAGTTCTTAGGTGTGGGATTGGGAAATATTTGGAAAGTGGATGTAAGAGCAGGATGAGTCCTCTGTGGGCGTTCAAGGACAGTTTCTCTTTTTTTTATTCTTTGACTATTTTCTAATCTGTCCATTTGTGTTATTTGTTGGCATTTCTCGAGTCAGAGGGTGCATTGGCTTGTTGGACGTATTTGTCTTTATTTTGCCTCTCCATGAACTGATACTTCCTGAACATTGACCCATTCATGTCAATATTTACTATTTACGCTGTGTGCAAGGTTCCACTGTTGCAATTTTTGTTCTAAGCTGTACTTTAACAGCTGGACAAGATTTGTTTCATCACCTTGAATGGCAAATGAAATTGTGGATTATCTTTTTTTGATTATCTGCCAGATTATATGGGGTTTAGAAACATGTAGACTGCCCCAAAATGTCTGACTTTTGGATACAAGAATCCCAGTCTAGAATCATTTAAATCATGTTTAACATATTGAACTGTCTTAAACATGGAGCTAAATGAAGCAAAACGTGAGTAACAATTATTTGCTATGTCTGTATCACAAATGTCAATGGATTTACCGGAGTGTCATTGGCATGAGTCGACACGATCTGCAAACTCCACTTTTGCAATCACTCTTAACAGATGTAGCACGGAATGATTAATGATTAATGAATGATTAAATACAATGCGTTTATAGAGACCACAGTGATAGTGATTATCCGTGTGTCCTCATTAACCCTGGAAAAGGCCTTGGATATCTCCCTGTCTCTCATTGACTGCTACTGTTAAATGTAATAATACATTTTATAGGAGGCATAATGGAGCAATATGTTAAAAAAAAACACAAGTTTGGACTTGAGAGATTTATTTCACAGGATAAAATGCACTTTTTAAAAGAAATTTCTGAAGTTGTCTGTGATGTTACAATTGCAAACAATGAATTATTCCATGTTTGATAATGTATTGATGTTACATCTTACCACAGCACACCTTTATGTGTCAATTAAAATTGTTAGTACCAGTGTCGTTGAAGAAGACAACCGTAAAGAGTCTGTGGGACCTGAACACTTAAAAAAATCTGACTTTTCCTGGGCAGACTGGCACAGCAGCAGCGGGATCTGCCTGCGCTGTAGGTTCAGCAGCCACTAATCTCTTAAACCGAATAGGGCTCTCCCTACTGATTGAGGCATCTGAAGCTGAGCCAGGATCTGCCTCCGCTGCAGGACCATGGACCAGAGCAGCTGCAGGTTCATCAGCTGCTTCTCTCTTAAGGTCAAAAGGCAAATGCTTACTGTCTGAGGCATCTGAAGCATCCGAAGCTGAGCCAGGATCAGCAACAGCAGTAGGATCAGCAACAGCAGTAGGATCAGCAACAGCAGTAGGATCAGCAACAGCAGCAAGCTCTACAATAGGAACAGTGGCATCTACTATAGGCACAACTTCACTGGACTCTCCTGATTCTGAAGACAGATAGCCGCTGAGATGAGGGTCGTGCCGGGTGGTCAGCTGGTAATGTCTCAGGCCTTGATTGAGCGACATATTGCCTCTTTGGACATGAACCACCGGCAGGTTGGCATAGTCCACATGTGCCGTTCCGTTGACATCGACAATGGGCGTCTGAAAAATGGTGTCCATTAACATGAATTAACACAGCAGAAACTCTGTTTTCTATATAAATGTAAAATTATAAATATGGCAACCTGTCTTTGGCCATCGAAAACTACATAGAGAAGTTAAACAGAATATTTTACCAGAGTGGGAAACATCTTGCAATCCACTGTGTGTTTGTTGTTTGAGCCCCTGGCAATGCAAAAACTGTGAGCCTGGGAGAGAAAAACATTGTTTGTTGTTCATTTTCAACTATTTTAGTTGGAGCTTTGGCTACCGATTGATAATTTCTCTCTAGGTTAATGTATTTTTTACCAACAGCAATTTCAAGAACATCTACTTGTCTATTCTTTAGAATAAAAAAGAGCTTTTGTTTTGGCTTGGTGTACTCACAGCTGTGGCATCATTCAGGGGTACGCATGGATCATCAGTGCAGTTGGCCTCAACCACAACATATTCTGCTAAATAGATCGGCCCACCAGGAACAATCTGAAAGAACAGGTTGACAAGTGTTGAAACATGCAGGTACATTACATCCAGTAATGATTTAACTCACTGCTTTGGCTCACCTGTGATGACATCCTTCCGATCTCATGAAGAACGTAGGTTACATTCACATTCTGGTTGTTGAAGGTTCCCAGAGAGGTGGTGACAAAGTCCAGCGCTCTGGTGTGATTCAGGGGAAGGAGGGTCAAACAGCCCGGGCATATGTCCTCTTTTGATACTATATGACACCAAAGAAGAGACACATGCTGGTTTCTGTATGGAATGTGCATAGTGTCTATACATGTCTGCTAGTGTGTAATTGTATGGTTGAGCGTGTGATCTTTACCTTCTGTTTTACACTTGAAGGCTGTGACAGTCAGAGCTCCATTAACCCTCTTCAGCACCACGTCGCAGTCTCCTTCTACTGCCTGAATGAACACAAAGAGTCAGTCCAAGTAGTGTCGGACTTTAAAATCTTATTATTTCATCTTCTTATCTGATCAACATAATGGTTTTGGTTAAACTGTGGTAATGACATGCAGTCTCACCGTCAATATTTTGGGCCTGACTGTGCAGTTGGCAACAGGTGTGGGGTCCAACACATGACAGTCTGTCTCCAGCAGCTCAATTTCCAGGACATATGTGTTGTCGCCATCAGGCTAAAAAAAATTACACATCTGCTGCATTAGATATCTTATCTGCAGTGCTGATGGTCTAAAATAGCACAAAAAATGAATAATAAAGACCAAAACTGCAATTTAAGATATGCACTCAATACTGAATAAAGCACAAATGTTTAACAAAATGCCTTCCTTGGAATTTTGCAACATTTTTAAACTGTTAAGAGCACCATCTATAACGCAGTTCACATGAAAATCTGTGGTCCTATTTATTCCATCTGTATGTCTTTACTTCTAACTAAGCAGCATTTACACTTGCCGTGTTACCTTTGTGTAGATCTTGATGTCTTCGATCCTGTTCAGTGCATACTTGTACCCATGCTTGTGCTGGGCATTGAGGTAATCCTGAGCCGCTATAGCAGCCTCCTCTGCCTCTAAGGAGTCGCATGGAGGCCTCAGCACATTGATCTGAGCCCAAGCGCCCACCAGTAGTCCCAGAACAGCCGTAATGCCCAGGAGATTCATTTCTGTGTGAGATGCAAAAGGTACGAGAACAGAAAATGGTTAGAAGCAGAGGCAGAGCTCGTGCAGCCTCGGGTGTATATATCCTGTACTTTAAACATGACAACAGAGCCAAGTCAAACATCACGATTACCCGCCCCCCGACTCCTGCGTCACATGTGTCTGCTTTAGGACAACTGCCAAAACAAAGGCAACTTGACAAAGTCTGGCGCAGTAATGATCAGCCACTGGTTTAAATAACTTTTTATGTGAGACATCTGCAACTACTATCTGCCTTTTTAATTTAGTAGCTGTCCCTAGATGAGGCGTACATGCTTCTTAAATGAAATATCATCCAAATATGTGAGGAGATTCACCTTCAGACTCTCGTATTGTGCAACCAGCTGTCTCCGTCCACAGAGGTCAGATTGAGAGGTCAGCTACAGAGCTGGGCCTCACTGTTAGCAGGGATTCAGGGATGTACTCAATGACACTTCAGCAAAGCGGATGTTTGCGTAGGAGGCACAGTTTAGGAACAGAGACTCTATTTGATACAGCCAGCATATTTACTCTATATTGGACCATCTGCACAATACGCTAGTGTCACCCCAGGTCAGGAGCAAGGTACAAACAGACATACTGATGAGAGGGTTTCTAGTGAACACACAGTGCTTTCCTCAGGACAAGGACATCAGTGTTACATCCGCTATTTCTGTTTGATCGCATTGCTTTTTCTCAGAGTTTTCTGATAAGGCAGTTTTTCCCAGTCTGTCTGGGTTCCCTTGATTACTTTTACAGAATATATGGAAGTTTCATACCCCTACAGAAGAATAATGTGTTAAGAAACATGAAGCATACATGAAAATAAATAAGACATGTTCTACATGTAAGTTGACTGTCCCTTATTTTGCCAGAGAATGTGTGCATTTTCAAATCAAAGAATTTTAAGTCTGCACTTGCCAGTGGAATATCTCAAAGAGTAGGTATTATAAAATGTGCTGTAGGTCATTCCCCCGTTCTTCTCCCCCTCTCCTGTCTTCATCTCCCTATTACTGTCAAATAAAGCTGCAAATAGCTTTAAAAAAACACTGCATAAGAGACTTGATTTTTGTTGCAACTAGCTGCCATTTTGGGGTATAACTGTATACTATAGAGCCGTACCACTGTCCACAAAAAGTCAGATGTTTGAAGCAAACAAAGAAAAAGTGAAGAATCATCCAAAATGGGGCTCTGAATTGTTGTGTAATGCATCTTACTCACCCAAATTGCCCCCTTCGCATCTGACCTCTATCTGTTTCCTAAAGTGACAAAGACTTCTTGTACATAAAAACAAATAAACAAACAAGCAAACAAACAAAAAACACTATATTGGTAAGTAAAACTGTCCCATTAATTAGTTTAATACTGATATCAGAGGCCAGTAGATGTGGTTCTGCAGAGATTTTAAAATAAAATAAAATAAAATAATATACATATTATTTTATTTAATTTTAAAATATGCTTCTTCATTAATGTTTCAGTGCTGCATTGTCACACTACAAATATGGCATTATTTTCAGTGAAATTACTAAATATTGAAACAAATAGGGAGACACTTCCTGTTGCCATTTTTCTTATTTTTTATATCTTGTCAGAAACATAGCTAACAGTTAACTGCTGTGAAGGAGAAAAATATTTTTGACACAAGAAAAGACAATAAAAACTTACCCCCCCAACTCAGTAAAATGATTGGTCGAGGCCACAGTGACGTATTTCACATGCGACTCTTTGTGCGCAATGGACTGTGCTGGATGCTGCATGCTAAATTACTAAATACGCTGCTGTTTCAGAGAGGGAAACACCTTGTCTTAAATAAAAAATGCAGTAATTATTCAACAGGCAGACACGGGAGACCATTGTCAGACATGAACTCATCCCGCTCAGAGGACTAAGGGAGACAAACGAGGCAGTAACGGTAAGACCGAGTGTGTGTGGCGCCCAGTTGTTGTGTCAGCAGCTAAAGAGCTAATTTAGCAAAGGTCTGTGCCTGGAAACACGTGTCTAAAGGGCATTAAGTCAAGCTGGCGTCCCGTTTGGTCTGACAGCCTGAAGGGAATCAAATATTATTGTTTGTTAGCATGTGTACTGCGCTATGTCATGTGTGTAAACTGTAAAGATGAGGGATATTCAGAGTCGGTGGTGGATTCATGAGCAATTTTATAGCAGTAAACATAGTGGGTTACTGTGTTTTCATCTTGTCTGTTGTGCTTCAATGAAAAATTAGCTCGGCTAGTGTTTCCATCTGTTTGCTACACTCCTAATCAGTTTAACCATTTTCAGCATCTGCAAGGTGCTGCTCTGCATCGCTTGAGCACAATTTTTTTATAGTCACAACATCGTGTGAAGTCTATATACATGAGTTTAAAATGACGGCTATGCTGGAAACATAGCGCTATTTCTCTGTGAAGTGACTGCTTTTGAGAAAGTGAGAAGCGACAGAAAGTTCTGGTCTTGCACACACATTCAGGTCTCTTAGCTGCCGTGCGGTCAGCTGTTTGCTTCACTCAATCACTGATGCATAGAGAGTCTTCTTCCTGAAAAGTGTGTGGGCAGCAGCAGCTCGTTTACAATTTAAAGCTGCAGACAATGAAACGGCTTGTTTAGAACAGGACTGAAACCTGGAGTTATACAGTCATAAAGAAATGAACATGGTAGTCATGTTTATAACAACACATTAATTATTTATTGTAGTTGATGTCCAGACTGGGCAGATGAAGCCACGGGAAGCCAAGGCACTGACGACGACCCCTAACTATGCTCTGAAAATCCTGTGAAGCTGTGGGTGAACCTTCAGATGCATCAGCCTCCAGTGCTACTCTTCACCTTTTCACTTAAAATCTACACTGGCACAGCTGGTAGAAGCTGACCTGAAGCATCATGAAAGACCATGACCTGGAAATTGAGTATCTCCCAGTTGCAAAGAGGAGAAATTAAAATAGAGTTTCAGTACTGCTGCATATGAGTCATCTGACTCCCACCTGCCCCTCCAGCAGACAAAAGGTTTCCCACAGCTCCATGACCACATGTGAGTCTCCATCGTTCAGTTTATTCCACCTGTGCCAGATGCACCAAACACACAGCCAGAGGAGCAAAGCAAAATGCTTGAAGAGGAGGAAGGAGTTCTCTTCTTCAATCAAAGGAGTATCTCATCTGTCCAGACGGGCCAAGAGACGCTTGTATTGTAAATTACAGCTTTGGATGTGGAGGAAGCGGAGAGAAAAGTGCTGTTTTGGGATATTCCAAGGTAAAAAACGGATCCATTCTGGCTCCAGCCCCTGCCTTGGTTTAAAGACAGAGAGAAGTAAAAGGAAAAGTACAACATTCCAGACACTACACGGAGAAAACTCACAAGTACGAACATCAGCCCTTGCATTAGCTCTTGGACGTGATACTGGAGTTTCAGAGGACACCTTCAGAATGCAGAATCGCCTCTTAAAACTGAGTGGATCTGATGGTTTGTCAGGAACGTTCATTGGTTCGGACACAGATGTTCCTGGCACCATCAGTCAGACCTTACCAACAGCGAGTAGTGAAATTACTGGCACTTTAAAACAAACCATCAGACCCCTGCTGAGTACAGCCAGCGATGGGTGTGAAAGTATTTCACAGTTAAAGGTACCAAGAACAATGACGGCATGCAAGCTTGAGGCTGGCGCTCCATCAGAACACCACATTACTGTCACTGTACGTCAGGAGCAGAGCACACACAGAGATACTGATGAGAGAATCAGCTGTAAACACACAGCAGCTCCTCAGAGTGACACCAGTCTCAAAGCACTGACCAAAGACATCCACGGTATGTAAAGCTTTACCTCGCGGTTTATTTTTTTATTTTCACAACTGTTTGTAATGACAGAGTTTCTGTGTTTCTTTAGAGTTTCTCGATGACTTCTACAGAACATATGGAAGCTTCATCCCACTACAGAAGAGCGACGTGTTGAGGCATCTGAAGAGGAAGTTTAACAGTCACTGGAGCGACAGGTGAATGTTGACTCGACAGCAGTAGTTCTTTTGTTTGATTTGTAGACCTAACCGTGTTCTCCTCCTGCCCGTTCAGGAAGAACATCATCTTCTCAGAAGTTTCCAGATGTCAAGCTGCGATCGTTCAGAAACCTGCTCCCTTTTTCCAGGTGGTTTACAAGAAACACACACTGACACTGGATGATCTGCTGACTCTGGCAGATCAGAACTGGCTCAATGACCAGGTTATTGTCTAACACACCAAACATTACAGGGAGGTTTTTGAGCAGAAAGATTTACACGATGAAGGAAAGCCTGAATGTAACTTACAGATGTTTTTTTTTCTTTGTTGTTGTTTCTGCTTCAGGTCATGAACATGTATGGAGAGTTGATCATGGAGTCTTCCCATCACAAGGTAATTCAAATGATGTGAAGACGTCAAGCTCTTTTTTTCAATAAATATACTGAAATCAGCTACATGCAGTTTTAAGGAGCAAGAACAAAAAAACACAAGGCCGAATAATACAATATAAGAAAAGGTCAATTTTACGTCCCGAGAATTAGGGGAAGAGGGGAGTAACAAATGCAAAGATGAATCAGGTAAAGAGGCTGAAAGTTGGTCATGCGGTGGAGAAATGACTTTATTTCCAAAGGAAGTGGAGCCCAAGATCCACACAAGGGAAAATGAGTTCCTTAACCACGGAAGACTGTTTCAACAAAGAATCGATGCACAATAGCCGAGTCCAGGCCCAACGCCACTCCAGCTGCCGGTCTGGCCAAAAGGCGACGCTGATCCGGGTGGCTGAGATTTACACCTTCCCAGCTGATTGCCAATGAGCCACAGGTGCCCCTGGCCACTCCTGCTGGGCGTAATCTAAAAAGGGGAAAAAAAAGAAAGCAAACCCTACCTTATCAACACACACGCTAGAACGTAACATCAACATGTTTACTCAGCATGGCTGGATGGTCAAACTGATATTTCCTATTTTCTGTTGGCATTTAGCATTGAACTCGCCAATAATACGAACACGTATCTAAGTGTTAGTTTAGACGTGGGGGTTTGAATCTCAAACCTCATGGAAAAATCTGAAACTCTTTGTGCTGTCGGACATGGTTTCTGTTTTCTTTAGCAACTGTCTGAGATACAACCCAGACTGTTGAACACCTGTGATTCTGCTACAGACTTTGATCATCTCAGTTGGTGTATTTTTCACTTTTAGATTGATTGAAGGATACCAACATCCCAACACTGATAGGACCGAGATAGTTATTAAAATATTGTTTGTATTTTAAAGAACATTTGGACATTTTGGGAAATGCCCGCATTTTCTCTTTTGCCGAGGGTTGATGCTACGGGTACGGACCGTACCCGTAGCATCTGTACTAGAGGTACGGACCGTTAAGGTCACTGAAGAGCTGGCGCCGGTTAACTACTATTTGCTGCACATTACAGGCAGTTTATATGAATGACTTTGACGGCGAACATTGTATAATTTAACCAAAAATACACCGTCTCCTCTCACACTTTAGACATTGCAGTTTTTACGCTTTTCGACGCCGTGTCTAAATTGTTTGAAGTCCAGTTCCTATTAATTAGTTTACCGCGTTCAGTGGTGGAAGCGGCTGACGAACTCCATTGCAAATGTTCCCATTTAATTTCGGACGCTAATTTACAAGATAAAGTTAAGGATGTCGCATATGAAACAAACACTCGTGAATGGTGAGGGGCAGCTCTTTAATTCGGCATGAATTTAAAAAACCCACAAACTCGATTTACTGTGATATTGTGAGATTTGTTTGTGGTGATGTAACTTAGCCATTCAACAGAGTCCGCTAACATTAAAGTGACTGTGACAGTGTCTGTGTTAACAGACGTAGAAAATACGTCAGGGTTTTGTTTAGGTTGTTATTATGTAATAGTCTGTCGCTACTTTTGAAGGTAAAAAAATACTTTTCGTTTGCTGGCTGTTAGTTCCGCCATTTGTTTTGTTTGCTGTTTGTGCTTTATTAGAACAGGGTCACGTGAATAAAAAGTTTTGCTATTTTTAATAGTAGTGCTGATTTCAACCCCCAAATCGCTGTCAGTGAAAAAGTCAGATATTGATATTTATAAGACATTATGCATGATAGAAAAGAGAACAGCAGATGACTGACATGACAGGCTCGGCACGCAGATTCACCTCGAATCACGGAAGCGCCTTCATCACTCGGATTACCAAGCCGGCTCATTAATATTTATGCACGTCGGATTACCAGCCAATCACAAAGCGCGTTCATCAGCCGGCTCATTAATATTCATGTTCGTCTCATTAATATTTATAGTAAGGGAAAGTGCCGTATCCGTAGGCCACAGGCTACGGGTACGGGTCCGTATCTGTAGACACTACCTTTGCGGAGACTTGGATATGTAGACTTGTCATTGCTATGAGGTAGCTAGGCAACCAGTAGATATGTTGTTTTAGTTTATACTTTAGAAGAAAAGTCTTTAAAAAAAATCTGACTTTCAAATAATGAAGTCATGAATTTATGATAAAAATACTGTCAAAAATACTTTCTTCCTTATTTATTTTTTTACATTTTGTTTGTTTTTGGTCAAGGAACTACATAATTTCTCTTTGTAAAGTTGAATCACAGCAAAGCAAGTGTCGACCTATAACCTGCCAGACCTGCACATTGGGTTTAATTATCCTTATTAGAGAATATTGCTGGTTTGGCTGGATGGAGTAAAAAAAATGACAAAGTGAAATTCCAACCGAGTTCTAAATAACTTGCAGGTAAATTGTGTTGAATAAGATATGTTTGGAATACTACAGCACCTTCCACCTAACATAAATAAGCAGCGCTTATCATACATCGCTCTGCACCAAGTCTATAATTTATATCAAATATCAATGTGCAGTCAGGGTTAAACAAAGCGATTATGAACATAGCAGTATTTCTTTTATCTCATACAAGCGTCTGTGCCTCTCAAAATAGATCCCAGACAACCTCAATAACACATCTTTTCCACAATGTGACTGCAGACTCAGTTTTTCCTATAAATATCTGGTGTAACCTGCGATTGCAGCTGATTAGACTGAATTAACCCACAATGACTAAACTACACTGAGCTGCTGCAGTACTTGTAACCTAAAATGTCCCTGCTTGTCGTGTCTCATGAGAAACATGAGAAAATATGACCCAAATAAACTAAATTGTCTGCCTGTTTTGTTGATTTTGTATTTTAGAATCTTCATATATTGTAATTTTGGATTTTTTTTAAATAAATTAATGACTTGAATCTTACTTTTTTCTAATATTTTATGTTCTTATGGTGTTTTCTTTTGACCTTTGTATGTTTGAGTGGAAAAATCGGATTAAAAGAAAAACACACAAAACAGCCTAAATGTCTATTTCTGAGTTTTGTAACTTTAATCTTCTTGCTGCTCCACTTCTAGGTCCATTATCTCAACAGCTTCTTCCACCGACAGCTCATGACCAAAGGATATGATGGTGTTAAGAGATGGACAAAGCAGGTTAGGTCTAAAATGGAAGGGATGTGATAACTTATTAGTATCTTCTTTTCATTTTGTGAGTAATTGAAATAATGAATCTTCTTTTGGTCCAAATAGTGGATGATTTAAGTAATTAAGAGTGCATATGTGCTGTCCAGGTGGATTTGTTTTCTAAGAGCCTTCTTCTGGTGCCCGTCCACCTGGAGGTTCACTGGTGTCTGGTGACGGCCGACATCGCCAAAAAGAAAATCTGCCTTTATGACTCTCAAGGGAATGCCCTCCAGAAAGTTGCAAGGGTAATGATAAATTTCCGTATATTTTGTAAGCGATGTTTCAGCTACTTTCCTAAGGAGGTATTGATCTGTTGAACCTGTTTTGTTACTTTTCAGAACATCCTGAAGTACTTGATGACAGAAGCAAGAGAGAAGCAGCAAATAGCTTTTGAAAACGGTTGGGTGGTGTCATTTGATGAGGTGTGTTTATCCTCCAGAAATGTCATCTGCTGGAGTTTTACGCTCGCTGACTTGTTGATGTTTTGTCTCCACCTGCTGCTGGACACAGAAAATCCCACAACAGACCAACGAGAACGACTGTGGAGTCTTTGTCTTGGAGGTATGCTGCGATTTTCAAGCTTTACATCTGTGATTTTAGTGGGATTAAATCCAGCTCTTCGCTTGTGATGCTGTATTGAAAGCGTGCTAACCAGCTCTTTTATTGTGTGCTTTGGTCATCTCTCTCTGAAAGAAAAGAAGGTTTTGGGCAAAGTGGTTCGCTCAGCCAGAAGGGCCATTGGCTGCACTTTGCCGCTTCTGGAGGCCACATATAAAGCCAGACTTTTACACCGTGCTTTACAGATCGTAAATGATTCCTCAGGCTGTCCTGCCAGGGCTATGTTTGAAGTCCTTCCCTCAGGGAAAAGATATCGCTCAATTAAATGTACCACGTCTCGTCATTTGAAGAGCTTCTTCCCACAAGCTGTGATGAATTTAAATAATGCACCTTGATTCTAATATGTTTTTTTACATTTATTTTCTTATGAACAATTTATTGGATCTTAGGACTTTATTCTTAAGTATTTTATGTGGCATTTGTTCTCTGTTCTTTTTACTGTCCTATTGTCTCCTGTATTTGTTGTTTTTAGATGTTGACAGTTTGAGCTTCTTGAACCTCTTTCCAATGTGGTTTTATACTGCAAATGGCAAATAAACTGAATGGAACTTGTTTTTCTTTTTCTTTTTGCAGTATTCTAGATGCCTTGCTCTGACCAGACCGCTCCAGTTTTCCCAGAACGACATACCAAAGATACGAAAGAGGATCTACAAGGAGCTCTGTGATTGCAAGCTCCATGAGCAGGACTGACGAGTTGTTTACAGTTGTTTGTTTATTGGTTGAATGGTTTGTGCTGCTACTGATTAAGGTATGAAATGTCTCGCTTGTTTCTGTGTCGGGCGTTATTGTCAGCTCTGTAGCAGCCTTACAGCACTGTGCTCAGTGCGATGTGTAGCACTAAGGAGAGTATCAGTCTTTACATGGTCAGTCACAACATTAAAACCACCCGGGTGTTATTGTGCCATCCCAACAGATCCTTGAAACTCTTTGTCATGTTCCTTCAAACATTCCCAAACAATATTTGCAGTGTGGTAGAAAAGCAACACCGGTAAAGTAGGTGGTACGTGTCAAACTAACATCCACATGAATGAAGGACCCAAGGTTTCTCAGTAGAACATTGCCCAGAGCATCACACTGCCTCTGCCGGCTTGCCTTCTTCTCATAGTGCATCCCTCTGCTGCCTCTTCCTGAAAAAACAAAAGCTCCTCCATTGCTTTGTGGTTCAGATTTAATGCCCGTTGTAGGACTCACACGCTGCCTCTGCAAGCTCATATGCAGCAAGCTGTGATGAATTCTGACACTTTTTTAAATTGTAGCAGCATTAAGTTTTTCAGCAGTTTGTGCTACAGTAGCTTTCCTGTGGATCAGATGCTGCTCATTTTTTCCTGCTTCCAACACATCAATTTCAAAACCGACTGTTCAAGTGCTGCCTAATTTATTCCGCCTCTGGTTAGGTGCCGGGCTGCACAGCAGCGTAGTGGTTAGCACTTTTGCCTTGCAGCAAGAAGGTCCCCGGTTCAAATCCCGGCCTGGGATCTTTCTGCATGGAGTTTGCATGTTCTCCCTGTGCATGCGTGGGTTTTCTCCGGGTACTCCGGCTTCCTCCCACAGTCCAAAAACATGCTGAGGTTTTTGGACTGGAATTGATTACTCTAAATTGCCCGTAGGTGTGAATGTGAGTGTGCTTGTGTGTCTGTATATGTAGCCCTGCTACAGACTGACGACCTGTCCAGAGTGTCCCCTGCCTTCGCCCGAGTCAGCTGGGATAGGCTCCAGCACCCCCCGCGACGCTAGTGAGGATAAAGCGGAGTATAGAGAATGGATGGATGGATGGATGGTTAGGTGCCGTCGTTAAGAGATAATCAAACTCAATCTGTCGGTGTTTTAAATGTTGTGGCTGATTGGTTTATATCACCGTTCCAGACTAAACCATAATCCACTGTATTTATATGATCACTATTTAATCAGGCATGTTAGACCTCGACATGAAGTCGTTTAAAGTGCACCAGCAGAGCCTTACTGAATCTGTCGTGGCCCACGTGTATGTTTAGGTGTGACTTGTTTTTTCTGTTAAAATATCTGAATGCCGTATTTGCACATTTTTACATCAAACCTGTTGTTTGCATCTTAGTTTACTGATTAACACCAGATAACTGAACCGAAATCGTGTGTCGTCTTGAATATTTCTTCCGTTGCATAAGACAAATATGTACATAAGGCTTAAATTAAATGAGCCATTTTCCAAAGATTTCATTTTTATTTGATGTTTTCCTTTTAAATATCAAGTACTGTATGCACTGCATGCAGAACAACCTTCATTAGATTATATGAGGGTACATAAATACATATAAACATCCATCATCCTTACTACAGACAGGAATTTTCTTAATCTCCAGAACATTATAACTGTATGTGAGCAGATCCCTGAACAGTTACAAAAATGCACTGATGAGAAAGCAGTGCTCTAGATAAAAAGTGGACCTTTTAAGGCACATGAAGAGTTCTCAAATGCGAGGTTTTCAGTGTGAGAACCTGATTATTATACTGTGATAAACAATGTGCAACATGTAATATTACCAAATACATTTCTATGTATGCTAGATGAAGTAAAATACAGTTTGACATATGATGTATATTCACTGCCACGTTTCTTTTCTATTCTGGTCTTGTGAAGTCTATCTTTGTGGTAATTGGTAGTCGACTGATTATTACCCATCAAGGAGACCGATAACTAATGTTTGAAACTGGTTTATATCTTCAGTAAAAATGAAAATCTTGTCAAAATTTGCTCATTAAAGCCTTTGTTTAAATTAAAAATATAAAGTAAAAGTGAACTTTTAAGCATTTATCCATGATTGTTGATAAGCTGATATTGATGATGTGTAACCAGTTTCAAGTTCATTTTAAAATTAATTTCTCCGGAGTCGGTTTAAAAAAAAAAATCATATCACAACAAATATCAGATCTGATAATCAGTCAACCCCCAGTATTAACTGATTATTCTTGAGCTGAGATCAGAAAAACCTTCATGGGTGTAATTTGGTAAAAATGTGGTCACAACACTGGGAACAAGCCTCTTGTTTGCACACAAAACTGTTTTCAGTGTTTTTGCAGTGATGATCGTGAGAATGCTGCACTGCACAGTGAGTGGAATATAGATGGACCTGTTTCATTAAGCTAAATCACAACAGGCCATGAAGGAGATCAGACTGTAGGCGGAGATGCACTGATCAGACATAACATTATGACCACCTGCTTAATTACGTATGTGTCGGTCCCCCTTTTTCTATCAAAACAGCCCTGACTCATCCAGGCATGGACTCCACTAGACCCCTGAAGGTGTGCTGTTGTATCTGGCACCAAGCTGTTAGCAGTAGATCCTTTAAATCTGGGGAATTTGGAGGCAAAGTCAACACCTCAAACTCATTAGTGACTATTGTTTCCATGAAAGGGTGGACATGGTCTGCAACAATGCTGAGGTAGGCGGTATGTGCCAAAGTAACATTCACATGGATGTCAGGACCCAAGATTTCCCAGTAGAACACTACCTAAAGCATCACTCTGCCTCCACCAGCTTGCCTTCTTCCCATAGTGCATCTTGGTACCATGTGTTCTCCAAGTAAGTGACGTTCCCGGCCATCCACATGATGGAAAAGAAAACGTGATTCGTTAAACCAGGCCACCTTCTTCCATTTCTCCGTGGTCCAGTTCTGATGCTCACGTGTCCATCGTTGGCACTTTTGTCGGTGCACAGGGGTCAGTGTGAGCGCCTTGATTGGTCTACTGTGCAGCTCCATACACAACGAACTGTGATACACTGTGTATTCTGACACCTTTCTATCAGAATCAGCATTAACATTGAGCAGCAGTAGCTCGTCTGTTGGATCGGACCACATGGTCCAGTCTTCACTCCCCACATGCATCAGTGAGAATTGGCCACTCATGACACTGTCGCTGGTTCAACATTAACCGTCCTTGGACCATTTTTGACAGATACTGACCACTGCTGACCAGGAACACCCTACAAGAGCTGCAGTTTTGGAGATGCTCTGACCCAGTCATCTAGCCATCACAGTTTGGCCCTTGTCAAACTCGCTCACATCCATACGCTTGCCCATTTTTCCAGCTGCAACTTTGACGACAAAACGTCCACTTGCTGTCTAATATTTCCAACCTTCCAGCTGGTGCCGTGATCAGCGTTAATCAGTTCACCTGTCAGTGGTCATAGTGTTCTGCCTGATCAGTGTATTTACTTGCCACGTCTATGTAGAAGACATTCTTGAGGCTAAAACATGTCGCTCTCCTCCAAGTGAACCGCTGTTGTTAGCAGTTACACATTTCATTATTTTTGGGTACTATAATGGGTTCTAAAGTGCTTCAGTGCGACATTCTACACCCAGTTTACTCCAGTTTTATCACATTACAGAAAGACGGCTCTAATCGTTGACATGGAATCCCCACTCAATCTCTGGCTCGTCGTCGAGGCGTATCACAAGGTAGGACACCAGCTGGAAGAGGTTCTGCCACAGGCCCAGGAAGAGGTACAGGTAGAAGTCGCTGACATCTATCTGACAGTGTATTCCTGAGTAGTTTAAGTCGCACACACACTCAAAGCTGTTCACGTAGTTGATACAGAAGCCTCCGTTCATGCACGGGTCTGAGATGCATTCATCCACATCCTTCTCACACCTGCAGGACAAATGAGAAGAAGGAATTATAGAACAAAATCCATGTAAAGCAGAAGCAGGGCAGAGTGTAAGTAATGGAACAACAGCTCCAATAGTTATAAATGAGAAAAATGTGAGTTATTTTCTGTAAATATATTTGTGAAAGTCAAAAATGAGGTTGTTCCATCTGAAAACATCAACAGCCTTCTGGGGTCAACCATGACGGATTTGCTTGAAACTTTTTTATTATAAAATAGGGGTATTTAAATTGGAATCTTTTTGTTGATTTATCAAGTACTTTACAAAACAAAAGAAATAATTTTAAAAATTGCCCGTCAACCCACTTTCAGCCTGTTTCTTGAAAGATGAGGCTGTGTTTGAACAACAATAATTTTGGAACTATTAAAAAAAAGAGCCTAAAATTTGATCTGTTACTTTGCATCATGTCATTCATTCAGAAAAATGTTTCTTGAGTAATATTTTGGGAAGTCTGTTTTACTTAGATTGTGCTATCTACCAATATTTTTGGTTTTCAGTCATGAACTTTCTAAATTTGTATTTTTGTCCTCAAATATTTCATTTCAAAGAGCATTCCATAGGTTGTGTATTGATTATTGTGCTATGAAGCTACACTTGGTTCAGAAAATATCACAAGCTGACTTCAACTAAATACATTTTTTTGATAATATGGATTCAAAAATGTGACTTTTCATAACAGCTTCATTTTTAAGTCACCCTTGATAAAAATCTATTTGATCCACTTGCATATTTGCATAATTGCATATTTTAAATTGATGGAATGTTGAGAAACAAAATTCAGACTTTTATCTTTAATAGCTCTCAAGATATTGTCATTCAGACGTAGCTTCAAAATTCAATGCGTGAAAAAATGTGCAGAAAGTGTGTTCACAGCAAAAAAGGGAAAGAATTAGATATATCAAGCTAAAATTTCACAGATACCATTTTAAATATCCACATTTTCTGCTACGAAAACATCTGTCAAATCAGAGATAGGTGAGAAGAAACTGTTTAAACATTTGACTTGAGATGCAATGACTGAATGAGAAACTTAAAATGCCAATAACAAAGACAAAAAAAAGAAAAAGGGGGGAGGGGGGGGGGGGGGATTCTTCTGCAACTTGATGGCAACACCTTTGACCAATCGCACTTGAAGCACTTGAAGCACTTACGACAGGTTTTTCCTTATGTCTGAATTCTTGCTTGTGTTGTACGTCGCTTTGGACAAAAGCGTCTGCTAAATGAAATTGTAGAATTGTAGAATAACTGATATTTTTTGGCCACTTGAGGACAGCAGAAAGAAAATACAGTGACGTCAATTTTTAAATCCATGTGGGATTAAATATCATGATGTAACTCTTACCACTGTCCTGTAAAACCAGGCAGGCAGTAACAAGCGTTGTCCGCTTCAGAACAGTTTCCTCCGTTAAAGCAGTTGTAGTTCCATCTGGTACCCTGGCATGTAGCGAGAGGCAGCTGAGGGAGTCTAGACAAATGGAAAAGTATAGCTTGAATTCATTCTAACTCAAAAATAGTAGAGTCATTATTTACTACATTTAGTCAAACATTGGACGTTTTTGTTATTTTTTCATAAAAGCACTCACGGATTGGTTTCAATGTACCACGGGATTTCAGGGATTTTCTCACTGCAAGAGAGAAAGTTTGTAAATCAGTACAACTTGTTAACCTTCTCTACCTGTGTGCAGTCTCAGGTGTCAAAGATCAACTCACTCGCAGTACTGTCCGGTCAGATTCTGAGGACAGAGACAGGTGTAGCTCTGGAGGCCTTTGAGGCACGTGGCGCCGTAGCTGCAATTACTGTTTTCGCATATATCAACTTCTGCCTCGCACTGTTCGCCGCCGTACCCCGGCTCACAAATGCACTTAAAACCACCCGGTAGGTTGGTGCAGGCGCCGTAGATGCAGGGGTTGGAGATACAGGGGTCTGCTGGGTCTTTACACAGCGGTCCCGTCCACTCAGGGGAACAAGTGCACTGATGCAGGTCAAACAGGTCGTCACACAAACCCTCGTTCTGGCAGGGGTTGGGGGAGCAAACTGTGGCTCCCCAGCAGCCGAATCGGGGAGCGGCGTTGCTGTTCGTCCTCACAAACTGCTCCTCCTGAGGTCGGGGGAGGTTCAGCTCAGTGTCCAGGTGGAAAGGAAGAAGAAGACCCCCGATCTCCACAGGACCCAGACACCCAGACAGGTTCACCCCAGAGTCCAGGCTCAGTCCACCCAGGAAGATGTCTGCTCCCTCCCTGAGAAAGCCCAGATCCCCTCCAGATGATTTGGACAACTCCTCCCTACCTCCATCCACAGCCATCATCCACTTGGAGTTCAGAGTCTGGTTGTCCATGCTGAGCTTCACCATGTGCCACTCTCCGTCACTGATCGGACCCTGGCTTTGAACCGACACCGTGAGGGCATCTTTGTGGAGCTCCATGACCAGATGAGAGTTGAGAAGGTAGACAATGAGGTAGTCTGAGTCCTTTTGTGCGTAAAGTAACGTGGCAGCAGGCTGTCTTGTGCGGAAACTGAAGGAGACGCTGGTGAGACTGCGCTTGATGTTTCCATTGCTGTGGAAGTGCAGAACGCTGCTTTCAAGCTGAAACGTCACATTAGACAAACCTGAAACAGAAAAAGGAAAAGATTTTTACTAAATACTGTAGTTTTACTTTTAATTTTCCATTCTTACAGCTATCCCTGCACATTAAATCCCCTGATAACTTGTTTTTGACTCTTAAAAACTAACTTAAAACTTTCTAACGTGCTATTTTTTCACATCATGGATCAAAAACTCTGTTGTGGCGAGAGAGGAAACCAGACTTCTGATTCTCCTCTTGGCTTTAGGCTTTAGAAGATCTACAGTATCCCCTGACAGGAGACTTTAGCAAATCATGAGGCTTTTCACGCCGCTCATGTGAGAGAGTATAAACAGCAACAAAGTCCACTGGAGGAGGAGGACGGGATGTTTTAACAGGTTTAATGGTGAGCTTTCATTCAGCAGAGTGAGGATCAAATGCCAGTGCGACTGTCTGCTGGACGCATGCATGCAGCTCTGCTTGTGGGAGAGACTTAAGACAGAGAGTGGAGAGCTGTGTATTCTTTCTGTTTATTTAGCCTTTCTGGATTCATGTCTACTGCAGCTTTAACAGTGGTGCTTGCTGCCTTTGCTGCCTTCTGTAGCTGAATGTTTCTAGCCCGTTACACCCCACAGATGACATATTTCAGATATCTCCAGTGTCATTCTGACTGGTCAAAATGAGTTGAAAATGTCTGCAAGTTAGTTTTGACTGTTTAAACCAACAGATATCTTAAAGGTCTTTCTGACTTATATGCATTGCTGTGCATGATGCTGTTCATGCAAGGCTTCTCATTGGATATATGGTCCAGAAAAGCATTTAAAGAGTGTCAGCAGCAGTAACTGTGGCCGGTATAGTGGAGAAGATAGTGTGAGCTTCTCTTGTGGTAAAATACGGTTCCGGTTGTAGTGCCATAGTAACTACAGATATCTGCAACATCATTTCACCTAGTCAAAGCTCTAATTCAGAATATCTGTAATTACATTTTGAACAGGTAAAACTCCAGCTTGAGATACCTACAACATCTTTTTGACTGGTTTTAATTTAAGTTTACAATATCGACAGCATCATTCTGACTAATTGAAACTTAATTTAATCGATCAAAAAAGAACAATGTAGACATCTTGAATTGAGTGGAATTAAACATATTTGGAACCACAAATATGACTAGTTCCAAATAAACTATGCAGATCTGAAACTGAAATTAATACTAGTTGTCATTTAAGTACAGATTTTGCAACTGAATTGTAGATATTTTGCAATGAAACTCTACGTGAACGAACTGTTAAATCTGACATAATTGGTTGTAGGATGGCAGCTTCATCTAACAAAATAAAAGGATATTAGATTTAAAAATAAAACAGCCTAAGATACGGCTCCCTGTACAAAAATGGAGGAAGTGACTCCTACAATCTTTGACTTTGTTGTAAAACAAATGAGGATGTAGATATCTGAAATTTTCTTTTTGAATAAGGTTAAGTTAAGGTTTAGATGTTAAATCTTACAAAGTCTGGTAAACTATCATGAAAGGTGGAGTATGCAATTCCGATGAAATATTATTGAGATGTAGATACTTGGCATATTTAGATGAACCAGATTTATTCATCCCTTTGTCCAAGGGCCATACACAAACATTAATTTGCACAGGATTAGCTGGAATAGCATGATGTGGATCGGTAAGCTACATTAGTTACTTTTCATACAAAGCGCGAGGACTGTATCAGATGTTTTTAAAGAACACAAAGTGGGTGGCTAGCGGACTGTGAGGAGATATTCATTGAATCTGATCCTAAAGAGTTTTGGATTAGAATGATTTATGCTTAAGAGTTTAATACTCAAAAACTCCAGACTGTGCGTGTTTGTTCTGATATGACAGCTGTTCATATTGGTACATGGCAATCTGCACTCTATTCAGTTTAAACCAGATCGACCATGGACAAAAGTAGAATTACATAAATCTCTACTGTGGAATAACCAAACTGTTTTCATTTTGGCAAAATAAATCTGTATCTTTATTTACTAACCCATCAGTGAAAGTCCAAAGCTATTTTTTAGAGACCTTAAAACTGCACAACAGAATAAACTAACTGTAGACCTGCCATGTGACCTGTCACAATCGTACTGGCACCTTCTCTGGATCAACAGCTCGCCTCATGTGACATCTCCAGGAAGACTTGTCATCATAAAGTTCCCCAGGCATGTGGCGGTAGACTTAATCTGACCAGGGATTACCACGTCTTAGAGGAATCCCATGCAGGAACCCTGCCTCAACTCTGTTCCCTTCTGTAACCAGTAGCACGGTAATTAATCAGTGTCTGCATCGCTGACCGCCCTAATGGACCTGCAAAGCAGCACTGGAAATCTTCCTTATGTTTTTCTGTGTGTACAGAAATAGAATCTCTGGCTGTAGATGGTTCATTATTTATAGCACAGACCCTACTCCTTTGCCATTCTTAGAAAGTCTTCATTATTCCCTGGTCATGCATTTTTCAAGGCAAAGTTCTTCCTAGGACAGGAATAGGGAAAGACCAGGTTGTGATTTGAGGATACTTACACTCAAAGCCTTGAGAGAGGGGCTGGCAAACAGCAGTGGCAGGGCAGGGAGACAGCTCGCACCATTTTACCTCCTCACAGCGCTGCCCTGCAGTACTGGGGGGGCAGTTGCAGATGAAATCATCCCACATGGAGTAACACACTCCCCCATTGAGACAAGGATTGATCTGAAGTTGGAAAAAACAGTATGAATCAATGAAATAATGTGCATCTGGATTATCTAGTCAATGCAATTCAATTTTACTTCTGTAGCGCAAAATACAATTCAAATTGTGTCAAGATGCTTTACAGAACTCATATGGCTGAACCCCCAGAGCAGCCCTAAGGCGACAGTGGCAAGAAAAAACTCCTTTTTAATGGGAAGAAACCTTGAGCAGAACCCGACTCATATGAGGGGACACGTCTCTGGCCAGCTGGATTGAGAGGGACAGAAGACTTATCGAGGACAATTGGTGTAACTCACAGCACAGGCGTTGTCACTGCTGCATCCTTCTGCAACACCGATGAGCTCCTGTAGGTTGTACGACTCCACCGGAGTAGCTATCGGATAGAACTGCAGGCGTTTGCTGTTAATCCTCAGGTCCTGCACGCATCCCTTAAAGTAGCCACCAAACGAAGCCGAGACCCTTGAGTCTGGAAGCCCCCCAACAAACACCAGATCTCCAGGATGGACTTCCACGGGCCTGATGGGCATGAAGCCCTGGCTTCGGGCTGACTGGAACAAGGTGGCTGCCGTTCTTTCCAGCTTCAGCGTCACCAGGTGGAAGTGTCCGTCGCTGACCGCACTCTGACCAACGAGGGTCTCAAAGTTGTTAACCTGAATTTTCACCTTGCCTTTTTCCAGCCACAGGCGGAGGTACTGGCTGGTGCTGTTGGCCAGGATGAGGAGGAGGCCGCTGGACTGTCTGGTACGAAGGAACATGGATATAATCAGGGAGTCACCGGGGTCGTCGTCTAATGAGAACACAGCGTAACTCTCCAGGTCTTTACTCCCGAATCTTGCAGTGATATATTCTGTATGAAGTGAGAGAGAAAGCCAAGCTAAGTCAAACAAAACCTGGAGAAAGGAAAACTTTGAAAATCACCTCTTTACTGGGAATTAAAATAAAGATCAGTAATGCTCTTGCAGATGAGACCTCAGCTTGAAGTCTCCAAACAGCAAGTTGGATTCAGTCTGAAGTTGAAATCAATCTACCTATCAAGCTCACAAATTAACACATTGTGTCTTCAAAAGAGAACAATTTTACAAGTGTTGGACTATTTCTTGGTAGTGAGCATTTCACTTTACCCTCCTCCAGAAACAAAATATTTGGCCTTTGTGCGATTATCAATCTTATGGCCATACTGTGAGCTATTCTGCTTCAACCGCCGTTCATTGAAAGAAGTAGCTGCTGAGGCTGACAACCAACGAAAAAGCCTCAGGATGGCATAAGTCAATAAGACTCCCTGATTTGGCAAAGCTGAATGTATCAGTTCCTGCACCCCACGTTTTCTTAATCCCTGTTGCAGGTGTTGCTGAATACGTTCTAAATGCATGACTGTTTGGCTGGACTCTGAGCTATTTCTACTGGCTCCTTAAGCTCCTTTAAAGTGTACTGACTAACTTTATCGTGCAGGGTGGCTCTCTGCAAAGCTACCACTGAGGCTTCTGCGGTGACACGAGAGAGCATGAACTTGACTTGACCTGATCCCATCTAAATAGCACGTCTTTAAGTAATTCTGCCAACGGAGGTGCCATTTGCCAAGATGAACATGCTGTGATCACACACACACAAACAAGCACACATAGCGTCTGTAAAGGATTGAAATAAACACATCAATATTTGCATGAATCACTTTAATAATCTTCTCTGGAAGGGCTTCACTTTCAGTACCTGCACTTTATTGAAAGCTCTTATTTTTACTTTGTGCTCCATATTGAGACATTTCTTCTATAAAAAGGACCGCATACAAGCCATTGTAATTGTGAGCAAAAGATTAATTGAGTTAATGTAATTAAAGAGCCTCTGTTTTATTCTACATTTGTATTTTTTCTATATAATTTGCACTTTATAAATTTGTGGGTGGTGAAAGTTGTGGCATATAAGCAGAAAAACTGAGATCTTACCACTTAAGCAGTTTATTTTGAGACGTAATTCAATTGACATTTGAAATGGCATGTGATGGCATTACTGTGTGTTAATGTCTCACCTTCAGCACAGTTGTTTCCCTCATATGGCCTGTGACATTCACACATGTGCCTCCTCCAGCCTTGGCTCACACAGCGGCCTCGGTTCTGACACGGGCTCTCGATGCATTTGTCTTTGTCGCTGCATCCCACCGTGATGTTTGCCTGGACGCCTGATTCTTGCGGCGCTTTAACAGGCAGCACCAGATGTGAGTCCACAAACACGTCTCTGAAGCAGCCCAGAAAAGTGGGCGGGTTTTCTGCTTCGTCCACCGCTCTGGTCAAAGTCCAGTTCCCTCCGACGGCCCCGATGAAGAGGCTCTGACGAACAGCTCCTGGCTCCGGCAGAGTGGAAGCTTGTTCAAGCAGCTGGACTTCACTACTGGAGTCTCTGGTGCAGCTTCCATCAGTGCACAGCAGCCTGATGAGACTGACCACGCCGCCCAGCGATGCTTCAACGGTGTGCCACTTGTTGTTGGTCAAATACTCTGGAAGCTCTTGAACCGTGGTGCTGGAACCTTGACCCCTCAGGCTGAGGAGGCAGAGGTGTCCATCCATGAGCTCGATGCTGAGGAGCAGGTCGTCCACTCTGCGCTGCAAGAGAGTACCGTTCGCTCTGTCTGTCTTGAAGCTGAATGTGACATTAAGAGGAGCTTCTGGGTCCAGCAGCTGGGTCTCTATGTACATGTAGCCTTGGGACTCAAAGGAGAAGATGGTGGGAGTTTGGCATTTGGAGCCTGTGAAGCCTGCAAGGCAGATGCAAGTGTATGTGTGATGATCGTCTACGAGCAACGGAGAGCATATTCCTCCGTTCTCGCACTGGTTGTCATCGCAGCCTGAAAGTGCAACTGTGCAATTCTCGCCGCCATATAGGCGCCCACTTTGGCTCTGCTGGGAGCAAAGGCATCGGAATCCTCCATCGTGGCTCTCACACACACCACCATTTTGGCATGGCTGCTGGTCGCATCCATTGATATCTTCACCGAACAAAGTGCCTGCAGACCATTACAATTCATTAGAACCTTCAATACATGCATATATTTCATTCTCATTTCTCATCCGTGCACATATTGTAAATATTCTTACCATTTTATTATTATTTTATCACTATTACTGTGTTTATTGCTGCATAAGCTGCTGTAACAATGTGAATTTCCCCTGGCGTCGGGAGAAATATAGAATGATCTTATCTTCTGTGTGCTTAGAAAACAAAGAAGAGAAGCAAGACAAACTTGTACACATGCAAAACAGATAAAGCAACTGTGCAAACTTATGCTTTGTATTTCACTACACACTTGTTGATCACTTCAGCTAGTATTTCCACATATGACCACGTGAATTGACAATCAAAAAAAATACAACAGCTACCACCCTGCTAATGCAACTATGCAGGCTAAAACACATAATATAATGTCTGGTTATAACATACATAATGGATCCAAATATTACCTGCATAAAGCAACAGCAGCATCCACACATGCACGCTGAATCTCAACATTGTCCTGTACAAGTCCTCAAAAGTATTAGATTTTTGACAAGATGTGCATTTTAGCTCAGAGACAGCAGGATACTCGTGTGTGCAGCTCCATCTTCACCTCTGCCGCTCAACACTTCACTGAAATGCTTAGACCGCTGCATGCCAGATAGGAGGGATTAAGCTAATGCACTTACGATGTCTTACACATTAAACGTGTTAGGGAGGGGAGGAGTGCATCCCGCAGGCTAATTCGAGCGACTTCAAGCATGTTTCGCAGACATGTCCTCTTATGTAAGTGATAGCACCAGGATGTGAGAGTTTTGGGCATGAATGGTGGAGCAGAGGGACAACTGGAATTTACTGTCCTGTAGAGGGAAATATTCCTACAGTTCATTTATACTCATTAAAACATAGAAACAAAAGCATGTGTGCATGTTTACACACGTGATCTGCAAGTGTGTGCTGACGGGAGCTGGCTGGACCAAGGCCCGGTCTTTTTTAATGAAGTAAACTGAGGACAGTAGTTCTAATCTGGGCAGTATCTCTGTTCACAAATATGAACTACAGATTCCGTCCTCAGAACTATTTGACTTAAGCTGGCTGGACCGATGCCTGTTCTTTGATCGAAGTAAACTGAGGACAGTGGTTCTAATCTAGGAAGCACCTCAGCCATTAAAAACTCACAGACGTCATCACAAGTGATTCAGTCTTAAGAGTTCACTATTGATTGCTAATCTTTTAGTGTTACTTAAGTAATGAATGGTGTGGCTCAGGTCTTCCAGTGACTCTGGGTGGCATGTAATTGCAGAGTACGGTTCCATGGTCCAAGAAATAAGAAAAACATAAATTAAAAAATCAATAAAATCCATGTTTTTCATTGTTTTACAATATATAGAGCATAGCTAGCATATTTAAACATATAAGATATCTATGTTAGGCGTACTACAAGATATGTAATGATAAATTATAAACAACAACATGTGTAATAAATTTGACGTGCACAGCTTCCACAATTCCGGTAGATTTCTGCATTCAAAATCTTATGTAAGGGAAAGTGGGTAGAGTTGTACTATAAACAAAATGTAACCGAAGCTTTAAAAACCGCGCCACGTAGCTCAAATGATTTCAGTCAGCATTGTTATAACTGTACCTATTAATTATTATGAATTATTAATAATGTTGTAAATGACTGCAGAGGTAATTTTAGCTTATTAAAAAAGAGAAAATAGAGTGGCTACATGATGTTGTTGTTATAATTCTTTAAAAATTTCATTTGTAGAGTAAATTGTAAGTTGTAGCACGGTAAAACAAGCAAATAGCCAATGGAAATACATTGTTACCTGTCAGACTATGTTACCTATGATGCTTTTGTGACTTTTCATGATTAAAAAATCAGCTATTAATGGTTTCAAATGCATTTCTCTTGCTGTATATGTAATTTCTTCTTGTGCTTATACTGCTAACAAGAGATACCTTGATATATATGTGCTCACAAACAGTTATCTCTGCTGCAGTTTTATTGTGCTGCTACTTGATGTATTTATGTTGTATTTATGTTGTAATTAAGACTTTATTAAAGATAATAGTATGTAGATGCAGGACACAAAATACAACAACAATAACAACACAAGACTCAGGGAAAGAAATGAGCAAAAAATAACTGAGGACAAGGCCAGGCTCTACATTTAAAGATTAAATTAGAGCACCACCTTCAGTCATACGTGGGTCAGTTATCAGACATATAGCAGCACCATCCTCGGTATCCCCTTGATGCCAGACTTTATTTACAATTAAATAAAACACTTTTTGTGTGTGTTTTTGCTTTCCAGATGATGCTAAAATAAGTGGAGATTGTTAATTTATCTATTACACATAGATACGTAGCTATATAGCAATAATAACAGATATATAATAATAATTAGGTTCCACTCTGACCGGTCCTACGAGAAACCAGATGAATACAGATCTTGAATCTTGAATAATATTCACGAGTCAGGTGAATTTACATTATAAATGATAATAATACTATAGGGGTTAACCTTAATGTCTAAACCTTTATGTAAATTTGCAAATCTTAGTCTTATTACTCGACTGGAAAGCATTTTGGCGTAATAAAATTAGTTTTAAGTGTGATAAAAATAAAACTGATTGGCCTTTTTTCGAGAAAGTTCATTAGGACTTGACAAACATTTAATTGTTAGTCAAACAATAATACAAATTCCAGGCCACCAGTTAGAAAACCACATAATTTGCTTAAATTCTGTCAAAAAATAATACCATCTAAATTACATGTATAAGGTAGGTAACAGTTAATGTATTGTTTACAGCTGTGAAGTCCAGAAAGTATTTTATTCCTGGGAAAATCACAAAAACAGACCTCCCTTAGGAGAGAGCGGAGGTGACGCCTCAGTCTGCGCTGCAGCTCTGCAGCGACAAAGCTGAAGCAGCCAATCAGAGAGCGACTTGTTTCGGTGTCAGACATTTCTGTTGGGGTGTTACAGATATTCAGGAAATTATTATTCCTCCGTTTATTCCCCACATTTCTTGTGTTTTTTTGCGGCGTATCCTCGTTTTTAGACGCCTCAAGTCCTTCGACGGTAAGATGATTCAAATACGTGTCGATGAAAATGTTCGCTTCCCGGGGTACATTAGAGGTCGTTTGTCAACACTCTCCTCGGAGGGGGGCCACCGTCAGAACACAACATAATGGTGGGGGTCCTCGAGGTGGGAGCGAATTTGCAAATGCAGCTGTTTTGAATGTTCGTTTGTAGTCTGGTTACAAAGCTGGTTTAATTTCACATCTCCGTCAGGCCTCTGTTGTGTGTTGGCCGCAGTGTTTCCAACAATAGGCAGCTTTCCGTTGCGTGTCAGTGGGGAAAAATCACGTTCAGGGCTCGCAATATGCCGTTGTTGTGCACATTTTAGCGCTCAGTTATTTCATTTATGCCAACTTTTCAGCACAACGTCCACCTAATGCCAGCTTCGTATTGTTAATGACATCGCTGTTGTTATGTTGTTATAGTCATTTACATGCTAAGTCCTTTGTTTAGCATCACAATCCAGTAAAATGTGAATCACAACAACCAGTGTTGTGAGTAACGGAATACATGTAACGGTATTGAGAGTACAGCATTTAAGTTACTGTTAAGTTACAGTTAAAATATAAACAAGCGGTACTCAACATACACTTAGATTCTTTAGTCTGCATTATTCACTCTGAAATATAGAGTAGTTTCAATTTAGTTTTTTACCATAAAGTTACACTTACAATATAAATAAGTGGTAATACTTACATTCTTTAAAGTCTGCATTATTCACTCTGAAATATACAGTAGTTGCGGTTTAGTTTTTAAAGTAGTTTTTGAGCAAATACTTTAGCTAGCCAAATTGTTAGCTTGTTAGCTGTCTGAATTTTGCTAGTTAGCTAAGTAACGAACGGTAATTAGAGTACAAGATTGAAGTTACCATTCAGTTACAGTCACAATTTTAAAAAGTGGTAATCAATATACACTTACATTCTTTAAAGTCTGCATTATTCACTGTTCCAGAATAGTTTCAATGAAACATAGAGTAGTTGCAGTGTAGTTTTTAAAATTGTTTTTTGTGCTAATACCTTAGTTAGCTGAGTTGTTAGCTTGTTAGCATTGTCTGAATTTTGGTAGTTACTCCGCCAAGGAACAGCGGAGTTAAGTGATGATCTGCGTCTGTCAATCTGTCTGTCTGTCCATGTGAAACATTACTCAACTAGAAAAGCACTTGGAGAGCGCATACCTCCGCCATACCGTTTGTCTGTCTGTGTGTGTGTGTGTGTGTGTGTCTGTTTGTCTGAGGCCGCCAGGTGGCCATTTCTCAATTGTCCTTCGACCTTCAAAAAATTCCTGGATCCAGACGGTGATTTGGATCACCTCCAAAATCTAATCGATTCTTACTCGTGCTCTTCCGGACATCCTGTAAAAATTTGGTGAAAATCCGTCCATGACATTTTGAGTTATGCTGTTAACAGACAAACAGACACACACACACACACAGACAGACAAACAAACTCCGGTGATTACATAACCTCCTGGTGGAGGTAAAAATGGACAAACAGATATGGGTGAATTTTTCAGTGGAAGTTAAAAAGGACACAAGGACCACCTCATTAAATTCTCACAGTGATGGGGCTTATAGCCTGGATCCACGGCTTTGTTCAGGATTTCGCATTGCCGGATATAGCTGCCAGCATGGCGTTGTCGTAATCGTGACCACAAGTGAACACTGTGTTAGTTACCTGCTGACGATCTCATCATTGCAATCCTACTACAAATTGACTGTGATTTATCAGTTGAAAATGATACAAGAAACAAATGATTAAATTGTGAGGTGTTTGTTTCATCAATTCTTGCTGCCCGCTACATATTTAGGTCATGTGATGTAGCAAACCCCAGCCAGACAATGGTGAAACTCCTGATGTTTCAAAAAGCCTTTATTTACATTCAGCCGTCAGCCTTATTTTGAACACAAATTCACCTTTCTGTCCTTCACTCCTTTCTTCAGGAAACACCATAAGAGCTTGTCCCCATTCCAGCTAGCTGCTTCTAAGTTTATACACATCCTTTGCTAGACAGCAACTGCGTGGAACCATTTTCTTTCATCTTTATGTGAATTTTTGGACTTTTCGCCAGTGGTTTCGTCATATCAAGAAACTGCTTCGTAGATAAACACTTCCTGTACCGCTGGCATAGTGACTAAATCAAAGCATGGAGGGAACAAATATTTTAGCACTAGCAAAACAAAGGCTTGCGAAAAATGATGAACTGATCAACAGACTTTGATAAGAGTACTTTACACACAATTCGGTATCTATACACAGCATGCACAGACACAACACATGCCTGTGCTGAGGACAAGGTAATTTTTTATTAAATATTCCGTCCGTCAGAAAATATACATCAGCTGAACAGCCTTGGCGGAGTACTGCGCTCTCTGAGTGCTTTTCTAGTAGTTTGATATGTCGTCCAAAATGTGGCCAAAACATCACACTTGAGTATGTTGTCTAAAATATCACAAAAAATTTATACTTTAGTATGTCCTTCAAAATATGACTAAAACGTCCAACATTTTGGATGAAACTATGATGTGGAAAAATGAGTCATAGTTTAGTATGTCGTCCAAAGAATGGACAAAATGTGCCCAGGTAGCTCAACTGGTTGAGTCGGTGACTCACAAACAGTACTGCTTCAAGGACACAGGTTAGATTCCAGTTTGCAGGTCTTTCCTACTTTTGTGTCTTCCTATCTATTGAATAAAATGAACAATGGGCCCAAAAAACAAGTGACAAAAAAATGTCAGAATTTAGTATGTGGTCTAATATGGGAAAAAAAATCGTAGTTTAGTATGTCATCCAAAATGTCGCAAAAACATCATAGTTTAGTATCATCAGGGTTCTCATCAGGATTTTTTTACAGCATAACTGCAGGACAGCAAACATCATTTTTTGTCTGAAAATGGACAAAAATGTCATAGTTTAGTATGTTGTCCGATAATTGACAAAAAATGTCATTTGTTGTCTGAAAATGGACAAAAAGGTCATAGTTTAGTATGTCATCCGAAATGTACAAATACGTCATAGTTTAGTATGTTGTCCAAAAATTGACAGAAAACATCATTTGTGGTCCGAAAATAGAAAAAAAAAGTCATTTTTTCTCCGAAAATGGACAAAAACGTCATAGTTTAGTATGTCGTCTGAAAATGTTTTCCACTTTTTGGAGTGATCCGGTCCACGTTTTTCTGGTCCACTTTTTGGAGCGATCCGGTCCACGTTTTCCTCAACTCCAGTCCGGTCCACTTTATGGAGCGATCCGGTCCACGTTTTCCTCAACTCCAGTCTGGAAAACGTCATAGTTTAGTATGTCGTCTGAAAATGAACAAAAAACGTCACAGTTTAGTAGGTTGTTCAAAAATTGACAAAAGTCTTTATCATTCATTATGTCATCCAAAATGTGGCCAAAAACATCATAGTTTAGTATGTTATCAGAAAATGGACAAAAACATCATAGTTTAGTATGTTGTCCAAAAATGGACAAAAAACGTCATAGTTTAGTATGTTGTCCGAAAATGGACAAAAGCCTTCATCATTCATTATGTCGTCCAAAATGTGACCAAAAACGTCATAGTTTAGTATGTCATCAGAAATGGACAACAACGTCATAGTTTAGTATGTTGTCCAAAAATGGACAAAAAACGTCATAGTTTAGTATGTCGTCCGAAAATGGACAAAAGCCTTCAAAGTTTAGTAGGTTGTTCAAAAATTGACAAAAGTCTTCATCATTCATTATGTCATCCAAAATGTGGCCAAAAACATCATAGTTTAGGATGTCATCAGAAAATGAACAAAAAACGTCATAGTTTAGTATGTCGTCCGAAAATGTTTTCCTCAACTCCAGCCCGGTCCACTTTTTGGAGTGATCCGGTCCACGTTTTTCTCAACTCCAGTCCGGTCCACTTTTTGGAGCGATCCGGTCCACGTTTTCCTCAACTCCAGTCCGGTCCACTTTTTGGAGCGATCCGGTCCACGTTTTCCTATAATCCAGTCCGGTCCATTTTTGGAGCGATCCGGTCCACGTTTTCCTATAATGCAGTCCGGTCCACTTTTTGAAGCGATCCGGTCCATGTTTTCCTCCACTCCAGTCCGGTCCACTTTTTGGAGCGATCCGGTCCACGTTTTCCTGTAATCCAGTCCGGTCCATTTTTTGGAGCGATCCGGTCCACGTTTTCCTCAACTCCAGTCCGGTCCACTTTTTGGAGCGATCCGGTCCACGTTTTCCTATAATGCAGTCCGGTCCACTTTTTGAAGCGATCCGGTCCATGTTTTCCTCCACTCCAGTCCGGTCCATTTTTTGGAGCGATCCGGTCCACGTTTTCCTCAACTCCAGTCCGGTCCACTTTTTGGAGCGATCCGGTCCACGTTTCCTATAATCCAGTCCGGTCCATTTTTGAAGCGATCCGGTCCACGTTTTTCTCCAGTCCGGTCCATTTTTTGGAGCGATCCGGTCCACGTTTTCCTATAATGCAGTCCGGTCCACTTTTTGAAGCGATCCGGTCCATGTTTTCCTCCACTCCAGTCCGGTCCACTTTTTGGAGCGATCCGGTCCACGTTTTCCTATAATCCAGTCCGGTCCATTTTTGGAGCGATCCGGTCCACGTTTTCCTCAACTCCAGTCCGGTCCACTTTTTGGAGCGATCCGGTCCACGTTTTCCTATAATCCAGTCCGGTCCATTTTTTGAAGCGATCCGGTCCACGTTTTTCTCAACTCCAGTCCAGTCCACTTTTTGGAGTGATCCGGTCCACGTTTTTCTCAACTCCAGTCCGGTCCACTTTTTGGAGCAATCCGGTCCATGTTTTCCTCAACTCCAGTCCGGTCCACTTTTTGCAGCGATCCGGTCCACGTTTTCCTATAATCCAGTCCAGTCCACTTTATGGAGCGATCCGGTCCACGTTTTCCTCAACTCCAGTCCGGTCCATTTTTGGAGCGAACCGGTCCACGTTTTACAATAATCCAGTACGGTCCACTTTTTGGAGCGATCCGGTCCACGTTTTCCTATAATCCAGTCCGGTCCATTTTTTGGAGCGATCCGGTCCACGTTTTCCTATAATGCAGTCCGGTCCACTTTTTGAAGCGATCCGGTCCATGTTTTCCTCCACTCCAGTCCGGTCCACTTTTTGGAGCGATCCGGTCCACGTTTTCCTATAATCCAGTCCGGTCCACTTTTTGGAGCGATCCGGTCCACGTTTTCCTATAATGCAGTCCGGTCCACTTTTTGAAGCGATCCGGTCCATGTTTTCCTCCACTCCAGTCCGGTCCACTTTTTGGAGCGATCCGGTCCACGTTTTCCTATAATCCAGTCCGGTCCATTTTTTGGAGCGATCCGGTCCACGTTTTCCTCAACTCCAGTCCGGTCCACTTTTTGGAGCGATCCGGTCCACGTTTTCCTATAATCCAGTCCGGTCCATTTTTTGAAGCGATCCGGTCCACGTTTTTCTCCAGTCCGGTCCATTTTTTGGAGCGATCCGGTCCATGTTTTCCTCAACTTCAGTCCGGTCCACTTTTTGAAGCGATCCGGTCCACGTTTTCCTATTATCCAGTCCGGTCCACTTTTTGAAGCGATCCGGTCCACGTTTTCCTATTATCCAGTCCGGTCCACTTTTTGGAGCAATCCGGTTCACGTTTTCCTCAACTCCAGTCCGGTCCACTTTTTGAAGCGATCCGGTCCACGTTTTCCTATTATCCAGTCCGGTCCACTTTTTGGAGTGATCCGGTCCACGTTTTCCTCAATGTCAGTCCGGTCCACTTTTTGGAACGATCCGGTCCATGTTTCCTCCACTCCAGTCCGGTCCACTTTTTGGAGCGATCCGGTCCACGTTTTCCTATAATCCAGTCCGGTCCATTTTTTGGAGCGATCCGGTCCACGTTTTCCTCAACTCCAGTCCGGTCCACTTTTTGGAGCGATCCGGTCCACGTTTTCCTATAATCCAGTCCGGTCCATTTTTTGAAGCGATCCGGTCCACGTTTTTCTCAACTCCAGTCCAGTCCACTTTTTGGAGTGATCCGGTCCACGTTTTTCTCAACTCCAGTCCGGTCCACTTTTTGGAGCAATCCGGTCCATGTTTTCCTCAACTCCAGTCCGGTCCACTTTTTGCAGCGATCCGGTCCACGTTTTCCTATAATCCAGTCCAGTCCACTTTATGGAGCGATCCGGTCCAACGTTTTCCTCAACTCCAGTCCGGTCCATTTTTTGGAGCGAACCGGTCCACGTTTTACAATAATCCAGTACGGTCCACTTTTTGGAGCGATCCGGTCCACGTTTTCCTATATCCAGTCCGGTCCATTTTTTGGAGCGATCCGGTCCACGTTTTCCTATAATGCAGTCCGGTCCACTTTTTGAAGCGATCCGGTCCATGTTTTCCTCCACTCCAGTCCGGTCCACTTTTTGGAGCGATCCGGTCCACGTTTTCCTATAATCCAGTCCGGTCCACTTTTTGGAGCGATCCGGTCCACGTTTTCCTATAATGCAGTCCGGTCCACTTTTTGAAGCGATCCGGTCCATGTTTTCCTCCACTCCAGTCCGGTCCACTTTTTGGAGCGATCCGGTCCACGTTTTCCTATAATCCAGTCCGGTCCATTTTTTGGAGCGATCCGGTCCACGTTTTCCTCAACTCCAGTCCGGTCCACTTTTTGGAGCGATCCGGTCCACGTTTTCCTATAATCCAGTCCGGTCCATTTTTTGAAGCGATCCGGTCCACGTTTTTCTCCAGTCCGGTCCATTTTTTGGAGCGATCCGGTCCATGTTTTCCTCAACTTCAGTCCGGTCCACTTTTTGAAGCGATCCGGTCCACGTTTTCCTATTATCCAGTCCGGTCCACTTTTTGAAAGCGATCCGGTCCACGTGTTCCTATTATCCAGTCCGGTCCACTTTTTGGAGCAATCCGGTTCACGTTTTCCTCAACTCCAGTCCGGTCCACTTTTTGAAGCGATCCGGTCCACGTTTTCCTATTATCCAGTCCGGTCCACTTTTTGGAGTGATCCGGTCCACGTTTTCCTCAATGTCAGTCCGGTCCACTTTTTGGAACGATCCGGTCCACGTTTTCTCAAACACCAGTCCGGTCCACTTTTTGGAGCGATCCGGTCCACGTTTTTCTCAACACCAGTCCGGTCCACTTTTTGCAAGCGATCCGGTCTGTAAAACGTCACAGTTTAGTATGTCATCTGAAAATCAAACAAAAACCGTCATAGTTTTAGTATGTCGTTCGAAAATTGACAAAAACATCATAGTTTAGTATGTCGTCTGAAAATGGGAAAAAAGTCATCTTTTATCCGAAAATGAACAAAAACATCATTGTTTGTATGTCGTCCGAAAATGAACAAAAAATGTCATAGTTTAGTATGTCGTCCGAAAATGGAAAAAGTCATTTTTTGTCCGAAAATGGACAAAAATGTCATAGTTTTAGTATGTTGTCCGAAAATGGACAAAAGCCTTCATCATTCATTATGTCGTCCAAAATGTGGCCAAAACGTCATAGTTTAGTATGTCATCAGAAAATGGACAACAACGTCATAGTTTAGTATGTTGTCCAAAAATGGACAAAAAACGTCATAGTTTAGTATGTCGTCCGAAAATGGACAAAAGCCTTCCTAGTTTAGTAGGTTGTTCAAAAATTGACAAAAGTCTTCATCATTCATTATGTCATCCAAAATGTGGCCAAAAACATCATAGTTTAGGATGTCATCAGAAAATGGACAAAAAACGTCATAGTTTAGTATGTCGTCCGAAATGTTTTCCTCAACTCCAGCCCGGTCCACTTTTTGGAGTGATCCGGTCCACGCTTTTCTCAACTCCAGTCCGGTCCACTTTTTGGAGCGATCCGGTCCACGTTTTTTCTCAACTCCAGTCCGGTCCACTTTTTGGAGCGATCCGGTCCATGTTTTCCTCAACTCAAGTCCGGTCCACTTTTTGGAGCGATCCGGTCCATGTTTTCCTATAATCCAGTCCGGTCCATTTTTTGGAGCGATCCGGTCCACGTTTTCCTATAATCCAGTCCGGTCCATGTTTTGGAGCGATCTGGTCCACGTTTTCCTATAATCCAGTCCGGTCCACTTTTTGAAGCGTCCGGTCCACGTTTTCCAATTATCCAGTCCGGTCCACTTTTTGGAGCAATCCGGTCCACGTTTTCCTCAACTCCAGTCCGGTCCACTTTTTGGAGCGATCCGGTCCATGTTTTCCTATAATCCAGTCCGGTCCATTTTTTGGAGCGATCCGGTCCACGTTTTCCTATAATCCAGTCCGGTCCATGTTTTGGAGCGATCTGGTCCATGTTTTCCTATAATCCAGTCCGGTCCACTTTTTGAAGCGATCCGGTCCACGTTTCCAATTATCCAGTCCGGTCCACTTTTTGGAGCGATCCGGTCCACGTTTTCCTATAATCCAGTCCGGTCCACTTTTTGGAGTGATCCGGTCCATGTTTTCCTCAACTTCAGTCCGGTCCACTTTTTGAAGCGATCCGGTCCACGTTTTCCTATTATCCAGTCCGGTCCACTTTTTGGAGTGATCCGGTCCACGTTTTCCTCAATGTCAGTCCGGTCCACTTTTTTGGAACGATCCGGTCCACGTTTTTTCTCAACACCAGTCCGGTCCACTTTTTGGAGCGATCCGGTCCACGTTTTTCTCAACACCAGTCCGGTCCACTTTTTGCAGCGATCCGGTCTGTAAAACGTCATAGTTTAGTATGTCATCTGAAAATCAACAAAAACCGTCATAGTTTAGTAATGTCGTTCGAAAATTGACAAAAACATCATAGTTTCGTATGTCGTCTGAAAATGGGAAAAAAAGTCATCTTTTATCCGAAAATGAACAAAAACATCATTGTTTTGTATGTCGTCCGAAAATGAACAAAAAACGTCATAGTTTAGTATGTCGTCCGAAAATGGAAAAAGTCATTTTTTGTCCGAAAATGGACAAAAATGTCATAGTTTTAGTATGTCGTCCGAAAATGGACAAAAGCCTTCATCATTCATTATGTCGTCCAAAATGTGGCCAAAAAACGTCATAGTTTAGTATGTCATCAGAAAATGGACAACAACGTCATAGTTTAGTATGTTGTCCAAAAATGGACAAAAAACGTCATAGTTTAGTATGTTGTCCGAAAATGACAAAAGCCTTCATAGTTTAGTAGGTTGTTCAAAAATTGATAAAAGTCTTCATCATTCATTATGTCATCCAAAATGTGGCCAAAAACATCATAGTTTAGGATGTCATCAGAAAATGGACAAAAAACGTCATAGTTTAGTATGTCGTCCGAAAATGTTTTCCTCAACTCCAGCCCGGTCCACTTTTTGGAGTGATCCGGTCCACGCTTTTCTCAACTCCAGTCCGGTCCACTTTTTGGACGATCCGGTCCAACGTTTTTCTCAACTCCATACCGGTCCACTTTTTGGAGGCGATCCGGTCCGATGTTTCCTCAACTCCAGTCCGGTCCACTTTTTGGAGCGATCCCGGTCCCATGTTTTCCTATAATCCAGTCCGGTCCATTTTTTGGAGCATCCGGTCCACGTTTTCCTATAATCCAGTCCGGTCCACTTTAATGGAGGTGATCCGGTCACGTTTTTTCTCACACCAGTCCCGGTCCACTTTTTGGAGCGATCCGGTCACTGTTTTTCCTCAATGTCAGTCCCGGTCCACTTTTGGAGCGATCCGGTCCATGTTTTCCTACAATCCAGTCCGGTCCATTTTTGGAGCGATCCGGTCCACGTTTTCCTATAATCCAGTCCGGTCCATGTTTTGGAGCGATCTGGTCCACGTTTTCCAATAATCCAGTCCGGTCCACTTTTTGAAGCGATCCGGTCCACGTTTCCTATTATCCAGTCCGGTCCACTTTTGGAGCAATCCGGTCCACGTTTTCCTATTATCCAGTCCGGTCCACTTTATGGAGTGATCCGCTCCACGTTTTTCTCAACACCAGTCCGGTCCACTTTTTGGAGCGATCCGGTCCACGTTTTCCTCAATGTCAGTCCGGTCCACTTTTTGGAGCGATCCGGTCCACATTTTCCTATAATCCGGTCCGGTCCAGTTTTTGGAGCGATCCGGTCCATGTTTTCTCAACACCAGTTTGGTCCACTCTTTGGAGCGATCCGGTCCACGTTTTCCTCAACTCCAGTCCAGTCCACTTTTTGGAGCGATCCGGTCCACGTTTTCCTCAACTCCAGTCCGGTCCACATTTTTCTTTATCCAGTCCGGTCCACTTTTTGAAGAGATCCGGTCCACGTTTTCCTCAATTTCAGTCCGGTCCACTTTTTGGAGCGCTCCGGTCCACTTTCTGGAGCTATCCGGTCCACGTTTTCCTCAACTCCAGTCCCGTCCACTTTTTGGAGCGATCCGGTCCACGTTTTCCTCAACTCCAGTCTGGTCCACTTTTTGGAGCGATCCGGTCCACGTTTTCCCATAATCCAGTCCGGTCCACTTTTTAGACCATCCGGTCCACATTTTCCTCAACTCCAGTCCGATCCACATTTTGGAGCGAAACGGTCTGTAAAACGTCATAGTCTGGTATGTCGTCTGAAAATGGAAAAAAAGTCATTTTTTGTCTGAAAATGGACAAAAACATCATTGTTTTGTATGTCGTTCGAAAATTGACAAAAAACATCATAGTTTAGTATGTCGTCTGAAAATGGAAAAAATGTCATCTTTTGCCCAAAAATGAACAAAAATCGTCATAGTTTAGTATGTCGTCCGAAAATGGAAAAAAAGTCATTTTTTGTCCGAAAATGGACAAAAACTTCATTGTTTTGTATGTCGTTCGAAAATTGACAAAAAAACATCGTAGTTTAGTATGTCGTCCGAAAATGGACAAAAAATGTCATAGTTTAGTATGTCGTCTGAAAATGGAAAAAAAGTCATCTTTTGTCCGAAAATGAACAAAAAACGTCATAGTTTAGTATGCTGTCAGAAAATGGACAAAAAACATTATTTTTTAGTATGTCATCCAAAATGTGACGAGAAATGTCATAGCTTAGTATCTCGTCCAAAACGTGACCAAAAATTTCATAGTTTAATATGTCATCCAAAATGTGACGAGAAATGTCATAGTTTAGTGTGTCATCCAAAATGTGACCAAAATTTTCATAGTTTAGTATGTCGTCCAAAATGTGACAGATAATGTCATCATTTAGTATGCCATCCAAAATGTCCAAAAAAGTCATAGCTTAGTTTTTTCATCCAACATGTGGAAAAAATGTCATAGTTTACTATGTTGTCCAAAATGTTTTTTTTAAAAAAAGTCATAATTTAGTATGTTATCTAAAATGTGGACGAGAGAAGTCATAGCGTAGTATGTCATCCCACACCTGGCAAAAAGGTGCCCGGTTACCTCAACTGGTTAACAGGATGATTTATGAACAGGAGGTTACAGGTTTCATTCACAGTGTTGCATGGCATAATATCGGACAGTGCTGTCGATAAGTAAAAAATTCAATTTATATACAATACGTTACTCAGTTTTTGTAATCTAATGAGCTGTGCTCCAAATTAGATTTAAGTAAATGTATATTGGAATCTGTAGTGAAATACAATTTTAAAATAACCTGCCCAACACTGATTAAAACCCAGTACTTGAGGAGAATACCTACACATTTGCATTTTTTCTGAAAATATTACAATTTGATCAGCAGTATTTCTCCAAAGTTAAGCCCGAGTTCAGTGTTCATCCTGTGTGTTCTTGGTTGCCCATCAGACACACCGATGAAGAAGAAGCTCAGCACGATGCTGCGTCCCAAACGTGGCAGGCAGGTCAGTGCCAACAGCGAACCTGCTTCAGACTCATCCACTGCACTGGACTCCAGTTCTCTGGCAAATTCTGAAACTGTCCAAGAATCAGCCTCACAAATGAGACACTTGACGATGTCGCAGCAAAGCCACAACCTCCTGAAGTTCTTGAATGAGGACCGGACTCGACAGAAGTTCTGCGACGTGTCAGTGTCTGTAGGTGGGAAGATCTACAGCGCCCACAAGGTGGTGTTGGCCCATGGGAGCAGCTACTTCCATGCGGAGCTGTCCAAGAACCCCGCTGCAACAACACACGTGACTCTAGACCATGTGGAGGCCTCTGTTTTCCAGCACCTGCTTGGCTTTTTGTACACAGCAGAGTGCATTGTTGCGGAGACTGAGCTACCAGCTCTGACTGAAGCTGCACGGTTCCTGGACATGATGGATATATTAAAGCTGTTATGCGAAGAAGAGCACAACCCTGTAAGTGTGATCCAGGCTGAAACAAGAGGATCTCCAAAGGCGGAAATAAGCTACAGCGACTCATCAGGAATCGACACAGACATCCAGAGCCTGCCTGATGTAAAGTTTACCTCGTTCAGTCTCCGGTTTAACACGGACAACTCCCTGCAGGACGACATAGCTGAGGTTCACATTGACGAACAGCAGGAAGCCTCAACTGAAGAAGTGAAGACGACCGGTCAGAGGAGTGCAACAACACGGAGATCGGCTCGCCGGAAGAGAACGCCCACCAAGTACAAGAGAGATGATGTGGAATGCTCTGTCGCCACTCCTGAGGAAAAACAAAGAACTGTATCAGCAAGGCAACAAAATGAAGCCAGAGGAGAAGCATCAGCAGCAGCAGAGATGGTGATGAAAACCCAGATAACTACACTGGATGAGACATCTAAACCAACTCAGGGCGACGACATGATGGAAGAGGAGGAGGAAGAGGGAGGAGACATAAATGCAGACATTGTTGCTCAGAAGAAAGTTACAGAGGTTTGTGGACCAGACAGAAGTGTAAGCCAGCAGGGTTCAGAAGCAGAAAGGACAGAACAACAGTCTGTTCAGATGGAAGTACATGTTACAGCAGCAGCAGGAAGCTCCAACCAGAGTCCTGTTTATCCTGAAGGTCTGGCTCCAGTCATCATCCAAACCTCCAGCAAGAAGACTCTCAAGTGTCCCAAATGTGACAAGACCTTTGACCGTGCAGGTAGAGTAAAGTCTGGATGATTAGTTTTTATCATTCATGCTTGTTCTTGCAACTGAAGTGTCAGTAGTAGAGGGATAGTTGTGTTACTAGTCAGCTTACCGAGGATGGACTTTATTGTCCTACATGGTTTTTGGGGAGCGCAGTCCTGGTTCAGTCGGCTTCCTACACAAGTGTATTGTGGAGACTTGAAGTCTGCTTTGAGAATGGACTTTATCCCTCATACTACCAACATATTTAACTTGGAGGGACAATCAGCTACTATAAGAAACAAAGGATATAGCAAAATATTAACTTTGTTACTAATTTACATGTTGTGTAAAACCAAATTATATCCTTTGCTTACAAATTGCTGCTTTTATTTCAAGTTTAATCCACATTTGTTCTGAAAAACTGATTTACCATCCTTGAATTCTGGTGTCATTTGTGTTTCCATAAATTCAAGTTCGCATTATTTGTGTTTTATTCATGTTTCAAAATTTTCGCAACACCAAATCTGTCCCATCTTGATCTGCCTGTCATTAATACCCAAAAAACAATCTTGTTGTCATCAGATACTACAGTCGGGAACAAAAGTTTCCATACACTTGTAAATAGATGGAATCATTGAAACACACGTGTCTTTGTCACTAGAGAACAATCATGCATTTTGGTTCTTTCATAGATTTATCATAAGTCTTCTGGAAATATGACCAAATCTGCTGCATCAGAAATATACATACAGCAAGGCTAATATTTGATTAAATGCCCTTTGGCCAATTTGATCTCACTTAGATGCTTCTGATAGTCGTGTACAAGCTTCTGACAAGTTTCCGGTCGTATCTTTGACCACTCGCATCTTGACAAACTAAATTTGTTGGCTTGCAAACATAGACTTGTTTTTTCTTGACAGACCACAGGTTTT